>NW_024470701.1:1847850-2006383 GCF_017639515.1 Carcharodon carcharias | reverse complement strand
CAAGCTCACCTTTGCAATCTCACATTCACACACACTTAAGTACACACTATTAATGCACTCACTCACACACACACACACACACACAGACACACAAAAACACAGTTCCACAAATACACAAAGTCACAATCACACTGACTCAAACACTCTCCCTAATACACACTGCCTCAACTTTGCCTCTCACATGCTCTCCGTTACACACAATCAGAGGTTGTCAGAAACACATTCATATATTCGCAGCGCAACATCACAGTTACACACTTGCTCAATCTCACCCTGTGTGTCTGTGTGTGTCAGTGTGTGTGTGCACAAGTGTGTGTGTGTTATATTTGTGTTTGCTTTTTGTTTGTGAGTGTTTTGTATATGCTAATATCTTGATTCTGTGGGTGTGAGTATGTTTGTTTAAGTATGTGTGTGTGGGTGGGAGAGTGTTTTGAAGCAAAAGTTCAACCATGATCTTACTGGATGGCGTACAGGCTACAATGACGGAATGGCCTACTCATGGTCCGAATTATTTAATGCATTCCTCACCATCAGGAAAACCATATGTCCCAATTGGTGGTAGAGCAATGGAGGACAATGTTCCCAGTATCCCCTGCGGTCGGAAAATCCCTCTATCAGTGACACGGGCCGCACTGCACTCTGGGAGAGTGAACCGTACGCTCATGCGCAGCGCTATCGCCCTCTGAGCAGACAGATGCTTTTCAATTTTCATTTCATTATTATTATGATAATAATAATTATTATTATTCAACTCCTCGACAAATCAAAGCTCCAGTTCGTTCAACATTGTTGAAGCCGCGACTTCCTTTCGCTTTGTCGAATTTTAACAAAAGGCTCCAGCGAGGCAGTGAATCCAGTGGGTCATTGCTGCCGACCTGTGGCCGGTGTTGGACAAAGATCAGCGCAGGTTCTGTACAGGGTCGGGGCTGGGGGGTGGCTGGTGGCCAGAGTTAACACTGGGAGGGCCAGAGAGACACAGTATGGCCAAGGCGAAAGTTAGACCGGCCCCCAGCGTGTAGGACTGTCCTGTCTAGTTCACGGTCAGGTTCACATTTGACAGATTTTGTGGCCATTTGTTACCAGAAGCTGAAAATAAATTATTGCAGTGAGAAAACGACGGCTATGGTCCTGGGAACAGTGACTTTGCTGAGCTGTTTAAAACAATGTTTCCTCGTATTTTATGTTAACGGGTGGATATCAGCGGACAAACAATCGATGGTTTTGTGGGGTTGCGATGTATGTTTTGTTTTCTCCGGTTTGGACCACAATCGAGATCCTCCCCAACATTCTAACCCCGGGGGTCCCATTTGTCCTGATTCTGCTGCTCAATGATTTCACCATCAGATACATTTTAGTGACCAGCAGTGGCCGCAGGAGGGTCCGGGATAACAGCAGCGGGAAGGGTCCCAGAGACCCAAGATGGAGAGTCGAAGGAAATCCATCCTTTTACTGTTTGTTATCTCAGCCAATTTCATCCTGTTACGGCCAGTGTTAATGGTTTATTCTATATGATGGAGGATGTATAATTTGGGGTTATCATCGGTAGGTCTATATCTTTCTCTTCAGGATTTTGGCTTCATGCTGCAGCTCCTGAATTTGTGCACCATCACTGGTATTTATGCTGTGATCCATACTAAGTTCAGAAAGCAGTTGAAGAATGCACTGAGATATCCCTTCACTCCAATGATTCAATTAATAAAGTACTGAAACGAACTGAAACACAGTGAAGTTCCAGAATTTTATCATTTAATTCAAATACCTACTGGATGTCAGGGAGGTGAAGAAACACACTAGTGCTGCAATTGGCTGATCCAACTGTTCATCATCACGCTACCTGGCACTGATTGGAGAAGAAAAAACACTGAACCGGAGAGAGAGAGACACAGAAGGTGCAAGATAGAAAGGTAGAGAGAGACAAAGTCAGAGGCAGAGATAGAGAGAGCCAGAGGGATGCACAAAGTGATAGTAGGTTAGACAGAGGGAGACAGAAAAATACACAGTTAGAGAGAGAAAGGGAGAGGCAGAGACAGAGGGAGAGATAAAGAGAGACATGGAGAGAGAGAGACTGAGGCAGGGGCAGGGGAAGGCTGAGGGATTGACTGAGAGAGATGTATAGTTCATGGACAATGGGGAGACAACGATAATGAAAAGGATCTGCGGAGGCAAGGAAATATTAAGAGAGGGAAATAGAAAAAAAAAGAACGAGAGCCAGAGAGCCTGAGTTGGACAGAGAGAGACAACAATACTGAGAGAAAGGGCCATAAAGAGAGAGAGAGAGACTGGTACAAAAAGGGAGACTGAAGATTTCTGGGAAATAGGGGGAGTGACAGGAAGAAAGAGACAGAGTTGCAAAGAGGCACAGATGGTGACAACGAGGGACAGACACAGAGACTGAGAGGCACAGAGAGAAAGAGAGTTGTAAGAGATCGTGAGGTGTGAAGTGAATGCAGGATGCTCTGAGAGAGAGGGAGAGAAAGAAATAGAGGTTGGGAGGACAAGGAGGAAACAGAATGACAGATAAATTGAAGTTAGGGGAAAATAGTGAACAGGAAAATGTGTCAAAGAAAGAGAGAGAAAGAGAGGGAGAAAGAGAGAGAAAAAAGAGAGGGAGAGAGAAAGAGAGAGACATAGAGAGAGAGTGCGCGAGAGAGAGAAAGAGATATAGAAAGAGAGACAACGAGGGAAAGAGAGAGAATCCGAGTGAGCTACAGTTGCATTACAGGATACACGCACACACACACACACGCACACACACACAGATGGAAAAAGAGCATTATTAATGCAGAGAGACAGTGAGAGAGACAGACAATGAGACTGACTGAGGGAGAAATGCAACGGCGATACACTCAGAGAAATGGACTGAGAGAGAGAGGCGGCGGGGAAGGAAGGTAGTGATAAATGGAAAAGGGGGCAGAGGTGGAGAGAGAGAGAGAGATAGGGACCGGAATTAATGGGCAGACAGAGAGCCACAGGGGAGGTTAAGGTTAAGAAGAAGGGGTGGACGGGAAGTGAGGGAGAGATTGAAAGGGAGAGAAACAGGCAGAAAGAGGGGGAAGTCTCTTGCTCAAAGTCTTCCAAGGCCTGTAGTGAGTGGGTGAGTAGCATCTACAGCCTCAGCTTTAAGGCAGCCCCTCGGTTTGGTCTGGATCCGGGCCATCTTGAGCTCTGTTATACGGTGACCACTTTCTCTCAGCCTGAACATTCGGTGTCCCTGTTCGTTCCAGTCTCACTGTCTACAACAATTTATAATAATCCCTCTTCCCAAGCCCATCACCATTTAAACATTTTCTTTCAGTGTGCCCCAGGTCCCCTGCCTCCCTTTCCTTCGCGTGGGAGTGCAACATCAGGCCTTAGACCCAAACGTCAAAAGCAACAGTTTGCTTGTGTCTTCATCATCCTGGCCATGCAGCCCCGCCAGCTGAACTATCTCTGGGGAGTGGCCAGAAGGGTAATTCCCTCACTGTACTTTTGTCACATTCACTGCCATTTCCCACAGTGTATCACCTGTGCAGGGTATTACCAACTCACAGTACAGCTGGCCGAGACCGACTGCCCATCTGGAGATGCTTGATATGCCAAATGTCTCATAGAGGCCAAAGCAGGCGGTGACCCATTCGCTGGCGTTGGTCCTGCCATCCAGTACACTTCGCCCATTCTAATCGGTATCAGGATGCTCCTCATCCTCAAATTCAGTAATTGTTGGTTTTCCAATAGCGACTACGCAGTCAATTTCCCTGTGTATCAGCAAGTTTGGTCTCATAATCTGCATAACAAGCAGACACTCAGTGTGATCTGCTTACATTCTTCCATCTTCTTAATGTTGTGCTGGAAATCCCAATAGACAACTTTAAGATCATCAGCCCCCTGATCTGCTCTATCTGCCCAATGAATCAGCTCTGCCCCTCATTCAGCCCACTCATCACACAAATGCTGATGGTTCACGCAGTGACTTTCTAGGGACTGAGTCTTTCTTAACGACTGTTCCCATTCAAGTTCAAACCTTTCCTTCTCTTTGATCTTTGTCTCTCTCCTCCCTGCCTATTTCATTAGCTCATTAATATTTGCAATTGCTCGCTTATCTTATCTCTCTCCTCCAGCTCTTGCTTCAATTTTAATTTCTCAGCCTCACCTTCCATAAGATGTCGTTGATATTTCCTCTGTGACTTTCCTCTCATCAATGCCTCATTACAAGTAGACCACTGTGCCCACCCCCCTGCCTCACAAACTGCACCATCCCCCTCCAGGAATATCGAGCCCACCTCTGTTTATGAGGAAATTTCCTGCACCTATTCAGTGACTAACCCACCCACAGAATGTTCTGCAAAGACTTTAGCTTCAAGTCTCCTGATCCTCACTCACCAAATTATGTAAGACAACCCTGGGACAAAAAATTACTGCCTCTAATCTGATATCAGCAGCATACAATAACTTGGATGCGGTTCCACCAATTATAATGCACCTTCATTGAAGCACTAACCACTAGCACATATTCAAGATAATACCAACTGCTTAGCTTCACTGCGAGCCAGAGCCAGTCCTGCTAATCAAGCTGTTGACAAATTCTTCACGGGAAACATCGGTGTGACTGAACAAAACACTCTGACCAACTGCATCAAGGAAGTTTCTGTGGAATCCATTTTATGCTGCTTGTTTGCTGTGGCCTGTGCCATATAAGGCAGAACCTGCTTACATCACTGTTCATCTCCATGCCTTCTCCAGATGCCATCTGGTTTGGGCCCCTCTGCAGGTCTACTTGAGGTGCGATGGTCAGCTTGTCTCTGTTTTGTTATCTGCAACACAATTATTAAAGTCCAAAACTGAGTGAAGGAGGCACATGTATTGCTCCTTAACAAGGCAAAGTTTGTTTTTCTTCCCTGGCATTAAGACTCCTGAAGTATTGTAGAACTTTCTGATTCTATAAAGGCTTTGGCTTCACTAAATTAATCAATATGTTTGTTTTTTGAACCCACAGTTCTGTTCTTTTTAAATAATTCATTAATGGGGTGTGGGCATCGCTGGCTAGGCCAGCATTTATTGCCCATCCTGAATGCCCTTGAAAAGATGATGGTGAGCTGACTTCTTGAAGCACTGCGGTCTCTGTGTGAAGCAGTTACACACATTGTGCTGTTAGGGAGGGAGTTCAACATTTCGACCAATGTTATTACTCAGCAGATGACGTGAGCCAGGCGGAGCGAATCTACAAGGGAAACATGGTCGCGCTATCTCAACTGTTTTTCAATGTGTTTTTACTGCGAGAGGATGTGTGCACTGAATTCAGAAGTAAGATACCCACCAAGACCTTCAGAGTTTTGTTCATGAAATGAAAGTATCTATTAACAAAATAAAAGATGTCAAGCACATACATAAGACTATTATCATTTACTCATCTAATAATTCCTAAAGTTCCTAATTCACCTGAGCCCCACAGACGGCCCTTTAAGGAAACAGTCCAAAATAGATTTTAGATTTAAAACATAGCCAGCAAGTTAACACAATAACTTGTGTGGAATTATGGATGGCTTTTTCCTCAACTTCAGTTTTGTTATGTAACAGGCTTATGCACAAATGTTTGGAGGTTTAGTTAAGGCTATTTCACACACTCATGTTAGATGTTACATGACCTTCTTCATTCTCCTTTAAAACTGTTTCTCTCTTTTTAATTTGTAAGTTCTATTCTTCCATAAGCCTTTGAAATGGGTATCTTCCTCATAGAATAAAACAACTTCCTTGTTGCCAATGATTCAGTAACCTTTGAGAAACAAATAGGCACACTCCTGAATCTTACTGACCTGGCCAGTTCTGAATAGACTAAGAGCCCTTTGAGATCCACAAATTCCTTCATACATTTCATCCGAATACAGAATCCATGTTTACTCATCATCATGTCAAGCACATGGGTTAATTTGATGAGTTAAAGCTTGAAGTCTACCTGACTCCAAATGCAATTAAATCACACAGACCGACCCTACTTACCCCCATAAACCTACTTCCCAATAAACAAGACAAATATTGTGAAAATTATTGTCATTCCCTTATCCCTCCATCCTTATTGTAAAATGAACGTCATAATTTAGAAAGACTGCTTCATTTTCTTAACCCGCCTTACAGTAGCTACTATAATTATCAAGAAACCCTAACTATTACATTAGTTGAAGAATGCATTTCTCGATTTAGATTTTCTCGACCACCGCATGCATATAATTTGCAAATTAAATGGTTATAGCAATAAACTCAACCTGAAGAGCTTTGCAATTCGGTCCCGAAATTTCTCCAGATATTTTGAATGATTGTGATTTCTATAAACAATTGCCCCGGATGAACTGTTTGCAACATAAACCTCCAAATTTTGCAATGCTGACACCAGACCCAAAGTCTCAATTTGGATCTTTGAAAGTGTTCAATGTTGTATATTAAATTTGCGTGAAAAATGCCCCATCATTTTCGCAATTCCAGTTGCGTCTTCGTGCAACAGCATTTCCCCAATGACTGCATCACTTGGGTCAATCTGCCAACGCCAATTGCTTGGGTAAGGCTAGTAACCGGATACTGGTGTCGTCATCAGCAGTTTTTTTAATTGTCAAGTGCCTTCTGACACTTCCGTGTCCATTGAAACTTCTTGTTCAGTTTTAATAGTTTAGCCCATGGAGCAACCACTTTGACAAAATTTGGTACACATTCCCAGTAAAATTCCGTCATGTCCAGACTCCTCAAACTGATGGTTTTTGTTGTAGATGCGGGGAAATCCACAACGACTTTGACTTTCACATCCTTCAGAGCCACCTTACGATGGCTAGTGGTACGGCCTAGATATAGAACTTGCACATTACCAAACTCACTTTGATCGAATTTAGCTTTTTTGCAGTCGATTAAATAATTCTTCCAGATACTGTAAATGTTTGTCACACGTCTGACTGAAAAGTATCAAATCGTAAATAGAAATTGCTCAGTCTTTGTTTGTTAGTATTTGAAATGTTGCTGGTTCAATTTTTCACACCAAGTGGCACAACATTAATCTGATATAGTCCATCTGGCATTACAAAAGCCCATATTTCCTTTGCTCATTACCATTACATTATCTGGAATTTTATCTGCTTACCTGTTTTCTAAAATTAAATAAAGAGCACCTATACATCCCGTTCTTCAAACATCGGAAGGGCTTGCACGAATTCAAACAGCTCCCCACTTGATTTTAGTTTGAAAGTGTTTTTTCACCATACTTTCATCATCAGAACCTTCCTCAGTGCATGAGATTTTTTTTAAAATCCAGCTTTTTAAAGTCGGTATTACCTATCCCTCACCTTCTCTTTCTCTTCCATTGTTAACTTTTACTTCTGGACGTTGAGTATTTATTTTTCCATTTCTCTATGAGATACCCTTTGCTTTTTCTTTTTTTTCTTTTTTCTGCTGCCTCTGGTTCATGTTTCATTTAACATTCCCATTACTTGTTCAAATGCAAGCTTCTTTTTTGTAACTGAAGTCTCACTACCTCCAGCTGTGGCTCACTAGAGTCAAGTATCATTTCCAATTTCAAAGTCTGCGCTATCACATCAAACATGTCTGCTTTCTTTGCCACTACAGATAATATTAGATGCAACTTATCTGCCAATTCCGATAAGTAACCCTTAGACATCTTTTGTAACTCAGTCAACGTTATATATTCTACTTCCAGGAAAGTTTAAGTCATGGATGTCACGATTATTGCAGTATCTCCACTTTAAAATCTCTCACACCATCTCCTGAATTCAATGTGCTTCTCAAACTCGTAGATTTAAGGTATAAACACTTCAAAAAAATCAAGGAGTTTAAAATATGCCAGACAAGCACCCAATTTTGTTTTGAAGAGCCAGATGTTGTTTGGCAGGAAGAAAAATTCACGAGGGAAAATTCGTCACACTACCACAACGGTTCTGAAATGTTAATTTATTGCAAGTTGTGTGCACTGAATTCAGAAGTGGTGACTTCACGAAGACCTATAGAAATTTCTAAAAAGTAATTTAAAGTATTTATTAACAAACTAAAAGATGATAAGCGCATTCACAACGGTACAATTAATAAAAATATAACTCCTAAAAATTCTAATTAACCTGGCACCCAGTTACAGCCCCTTTAAGGCAACATTCCAAAATTGCTTTTAGATTTAGAACAAAACCAGCTACTTAATGCATTATAAACTTGGCAGTGGAGTCCCAAATGGCATTTACCCAACTTCACTTTGGTTACACAACAGACTCATGTACACAATGTTGGAGGCTCCAAGAAACCTATTTCACAAACAACTATTAGGTCTTAAACGGCCTTTGTTTTTTAGCATTGCCTTTAATTGACCTTTATACATTTTTATCTTTTTAACTTGTAGATTCTGTTTTTCCATATGTTTTTCAAACTGTATCTTCCTCATTCTATATTGACATTTATGTTGCCAAATTGTCAGTAAAACTTTTTCGCTGACAGCACCTTTTTTGTTAATCGCCTTGAATCTGCGCCCTCTCATAATCGAACTCTCATGGACTTAAATAGATTCTCTCCATTTAATTTATTTTACCCCTCATAATACTCAATATCCCCATCCAGTTTCCTCTAAATATCCTCTGCTCTACGAAGAACAAGCCAAGCTTCTCCAGACTATTCATGTAACGGTAAAATTCTTCGCATCAGGAATAATTCTTGTGAACTACATCTGTACCCACTCACAGTTTTCACATCTTTGTGCGGAACCCATTGTTGCACACAAACCGCTAGGAGGTAACAAACTAGGCCTTCATTCAGATTCTCCATAATGTCCTATCTTTTGTACCCTATTTATAAGGCTCAGGATTCCACACAATTTATTAACAGCTTTGTTAGCCTGTTCTGTCAACTTCAGAGCTTTGTTCACTCTGTTCTTGCACCCTGCATAAACTTTCACAATTTACCTTGTATTTTATCTCCATCTTCACCCTCCCAGCATGGAATATCTCAAACATCTGTCACTCAAATTAAGTACAGGAAAGACTGGAGCATTGTTATCAATCCATTCCCCAAACCCTGTTCCCAACTGTCAACTCCATCCTTCTGCCTATAACTGTCTCGGGCTGAACCGGAATATTCCCATATTGTTGACATACATTCACACTGTCACAAAGACCACCTAATACAAATACAGCAACATCACCCGACTATTCTTCAAAGAAATACAGCTCTGGAGGGGTTAAAATATTCCTTCCCTAAAAACGTCAATAGAGAACTGGGAAGTAAGGAAAAATTATTCCACGTTTCTCCACTATCCATAACACATCTAACATGCCTGGCTCCTGTCAACCCAAGTCCCCCCATCACTACTGACTTCACCCATCACCCTGGTTCCCCTGCTACCCCGTGGATCCAACGTTACTCCTCGTTAGCCTCATCAGATCTGTCACCCCCGTCATTCCTGCCTTGCCTCTCTGCAACATGCAGTTTTTTTTATTTAATATTTCCTTCCTTCAATTGTATCAAGGCCCAACTCATTAGAGCTTACCGGTCCATTTGTTTCAATACATCACCTCTCAATAACTTATGAATCAGCTGGTAACCTTTCCGCCTGAGGCATAATTCCACCATTGTTTTTCCCTTCCTTACAGTTAACACTGCCATAATTGTGATCCTCTAGCACAAAAGTTGTGTTCTTTCCAAATGTGTCACTTGTTAACTGATGGCCATGCCAGTGGCTGATCTGTTGGTCATTATATTCATGCGTGATATTGAGAGACATTCCGAATGTTTGTTGGGATCCGTTTTATTTCCTGAAGTGCATCCCCATGTGTAATATCCATGCCATCCTGTTTAATGCAGCCACTGACTGTTCTGTCTGGCTCACTGTCGCATTCACCTTTGTCCAATTTGTGGCCAATTGTTGACAGAAGCTGAAAGATAGTTATGGCAATGAGAAAACAGCAGCTGTAATACTGGGATCTGTGACTGGGCTGAGCTTTTCAAAGAACATTTTCTGGTCTATTATGTTAATGGGTGGGTATCAGCTATTGAGCACACCTTGATTTTGTGGGGTAAATATTTATTTTCCAGAGTCTCCGCTTTGGACCACTGACAAGCACCTCCACAACATTCTAACCCCGGGTTTCCCATTGCCCAGATAATGCTGCTCAACGTTTCACCATCAGACCCATTTTAGTGACCAACAGGTCACTACAGGAGACTCCAGGCTCACAGCAGTGGTGAGAGTTGCAGAGATGGGGAACCAAAGGAAATCAACATTTTAAGGTTCGCTATCTCGACCAATTTCATCCTGTTATGGTCAATGTTAATGGTTTATTCCATATGGTGGAGGATGAAAACCTTGGGATATTATTCAGCACTTCTGCATCCTTTTGTTCAGGATATGGCCTCCATACTGAAGCTTTTGTGTTCCTGCACAAACACTGTTTTTTATCCCGTGAACCCCTTCTAAGGTCAGAGAGAAAGAGTGTACTGAAATATAACTTTACTACAATTCTTTATTTCATTAGATGATGTGAAGAGCTGGATCACTGAGATTTCCCAGGCTTCCCTTGTGTTAATTGACATTTTCAGCAGGTGGAGTGGCTGTAACTGAGGGGAATGAACCATTCAGAGTTCCGGGACATTTCTCATTTTCTATCATATTTCCAGTGGTAGTGCTGAGTGGACGTGCAAGGAAATAAAGACACCACCAACACTTTTCCACTTCAGTTGGCCGCTTCCAATGGTCCAACACCATGTTACATTACCGCACATCATGCTGATTGACCATGACCCAACACATAGGAAAAGAGGGAGAGAGACAGAGGGAAGAGGCCGGCTGAGAGAGACAGAAAGGCAGGCTTATAGAGACATGCCTAAAGAGGCATGGGCGAGAGACAGAGGGAGAGGGGCAGATAGATGGAGAGAGAGAGAGTCAATTAGAGATAGAAAATGTGAGAGAGAGAGAGAAAGAGAGAGAGGAAGATAATGAGAAATAAACAGAGCGAGAGGAAGACAGAGAGAGAGATAGGGAAAATAAGAGATAACGAGCGCGGCTGCAAGAGACATGGACAGAGGCAGAGACATATGGAGAGAGAGAGACAAAAAAGGAGAAAGCGACAGAGAGAAACACATCACCAGAGAGGGAGGGTCAGAGAAGAAGAGGCAGAGAAAGAGAGATGCAGAGTTTCGGTTAAAGTTAGATAGGTGGCAGGAGTGATGCAGAGAGGGAGAGGCAAAGAAAGAGTGATACAGAATTACATGCAAAGTCACATAGATTGAAAGTTTGGGACACAGAAGCCGACAGGCAGAGCGGGAAGAAAACAGAAAGAACATAGGCAGAGATAGAGAAATGGAGAGACAGGGAGAGGCGGGTTGTGTGTGTGAGAGAGAGAGAGAGGAGAGAGAGAGAGGAAGGAGAGGGAGAGAGGACAAAGGGAAGAAATAGAGGGAGGTAAAGCGAGGGAATACAAAAGCAACAGAGTGAGAGAGAGAAAGATATTGATAGGAGAGAGAGAGAGAGAGTGGGAAAAAGAGAGACAATGAGAGATGGGGAAAGAAACACCATAGAGAGAGAGAGACACAGACAGAGAGATCATACAGAGAGGGGAGGGAAAGGCGTAGAGATAGATAGACATAGAGAGAGGGGAGAGAGACAAGGAAGCATAGGGCCTAATTTTACAAGCCCTTTGATGTTGGGTGTCATAGTAGGTGTGAGCGGACAAAATGGCTGGAAGGTCAATAATCACTTTCATGCCGCTGTGGAACCAAAATGCAATTTTGTGCTGTTCCCGTCAATGCCGGGCCAGCTTTCCCACCGCCAGATGTCTGGAAATTCATTGTAATTCCTCTGCCAATCATTATAAGCCATGGTCTTCAGAATCATCACAGAACATAGGACGATCCAGGCAATCACGCCGACATTTTTCATAACTGTGCATAAATGATGAGTACCTGAGATCTGCACTTTGCTGGAGGCTTCGAGTTTTGTTTGGATAGCTTATTTTGAGTATAACTCCTGGCCATCAGCGCCAGGTTTCGCAGGCAGCTCCATCTCACTTTGAAGGGGGGCTCACAGGTTGGTCGCTATCTCCAAGGCAAGTGTAAAGAAGGGGTGTCTTATTAATGGCTGCCAGTCTAAGGATTGCTTGGGGGAGGGGGGTGAGAAGTGACCTTAGACAAGGGAAGAGGCTGCAGGGCGAGGTCAGTACCGGGGAAGGCGGCTGTCAAAAAACATGTGTGAAGGAACTTTATGGTCTGTGTAATTTGCCTCAAGATGATCAGGACAGTGGAGGCATTCTCCAGAAGAGTTGAGGCCAGATGGAGATGTGAGCGTGAATATGACAGTGTGAGTAGTGATGCCACCTGAATGGCAATGATTGAGATGTCAGTGAATGTGTGATGGACTTGTGAGTCTGTAAATATAGAGTGATAAGATGGCTGCTTTACCATGGCGGCAGTGATGAGATCACACACCCTCCTCCTCTCACTGGGTGGACTATCTTTTCCGTGGAGAATTGGCATTGACCACCACTTTCACCCCTCCCAAGCCGGAGTGGTGAGATTCCTGCACCTCCTGCATCCACAGTTGTTGTGGACGACACCACGATGGGCCACCAAAATCATTCCAGTAATGCTTCACTGGACTCTTCTTGGCTTTCAGGGCCATGGCTTCACTGGTGCAGTGCTGGGCTGCAAGCATTGAGAACAGTGTGCGCAGCTGCAGTTTAGATATGTCACTCGGCTGCAGATCATATGGCGGGAAAAGTCACCACTGGGGTAAAACATCAGGTTCCCACACACTACTTCTCTTAGAGCAAAACAGGAGTGATTCTGCCCATAGAAGGACAGTGGGAGTAACAAACTAGGAAAGAAACAGAGAGAGACAGGGAGAGAGAAAGACAGACAGACAGAGAGAGAGTGAGAATGCAAAAGAGAATGAAAGTGCGAAACAGAGACTGATAGAGACAGATTGAGAATGAAAAAAAAAGACACACAGCGATATTTAGAGAGACAAGGTGAGGTAAGTGTCAGACTGAGGAACATGCACAGAGAGATTTAGTGAGAGGGGGGTCAAATATTTTGGTAAACAGAGACAGAGAGATACACACACACACATATACACAGACGCAAACACATAGAAAATGAAAGAGAATGAAGGGGAGGGGGTGGGGAGGGAGAGGGAGCAATGTGCAAGAGATTGTGAAAGGGAAGGGGAAAGAGCATTGAGAGGGAGGGACAAAGACCAATAGAGAAAGAGAGAGAGATAGTGGGGAGTGGTGGCATGCAGAGAGAGAGGCAGAGATAGAGATAGATTGACAGAGAGGGAGGCAAACAGGGAGAGACAGAGAGCATGAAACAGAGAGGGGCGGAGAGCGAAAAGATAGATAGAGAGATTGCAAAAGGAGTGAGAGTGATGGAGACATGTACAGATGGAGAGAAAATGTGAGAGATCAATACACTCACAAAGATAAACATACACACACACGCATAGAGGGAGAGAACGAAAGGGATAGAATAAGGGAGAGAGAGAGAGAGATGGAGAGAGGAAGAGAGAGATGGAGAGTGAGAGAGAGATGGAGAGAGAGAGGTAGGACTAGAGGTTGAGCATGAAAAAATCTGGGAGAAATTCTGACAGAGCGAGGCAGAGACAGAAAAAGCAGAGAAAGGGAGAGAGAGGGTGAGAGCCAGAGGGAGAGTGAAAGTGAGACAGGGAGACAAAGGGAGAGAAACAGAGAGAGGGATAGAAATTCAGAAGCAGAGAAAAATAGACAGAGAGAGAAAGAGATTGAGATAGAAAGAGGGAATTGAGAGAGAAAAAGACACACACACACACACACACACACACACACACACACACAAAGACAAATACATGCACAGCAAGAGAGAGAGAGAGATACACTGAGAGAGAAAACGTCAAACAAAGAGAGACGAAGACAGATAAGGAGAGAACAATGGGTGGGAAGAGAGAGGTTTACAAAGGCAGAGATGGACTGAGAGATAGAGACAGGGCAGAGGGAGGCAAAGGAAAAGAGGAACAGAGTTAGATACTTGGAGAGAGTGAGAGTGAGAGTGAGAGACAAGCAGGCAGGCTGAGAGACAGAGACAAGAATAGGCAAAGGGAAGATCTACAGTGAAAATGAGAAAGGGAGAAAGATAGCGTGTGAGAGGTGCAAGCAGAGACCGAGAGAGTGAAAGAGGGAGAAGGAGAAAGAGAAAGTGTGTGCCTAGTGTCGAGAGAGAGAGAGAGAGAGAGTGGCGGGTGGGTATAGAGAAAGAGGCGAATTAGAACCGAAAGAGGGAGACAGAGGGGTAAGGAGAGAGTGAGAGCAAGAGTCACAGCAACAGAAAGAGAGAGAGAGAGAGAGAGACGGAGAGAGAGAAAGAGGGGGAGAGAGAGGGAGATTGAAAAAGAGGCAGGGTAGAGAAAAGAAAGAGGGAGGCAGAGGGAGACACAGAATTAGACATAAAGAATGAGACAGAGAAGTAGAATGAGAAAGAGAGACAGAAGGAGAGACAGACAAAGAGTGAGGCAGAGACAGAAAGAGAAAAACAAATGCACACACACACTTAGACAAACGCACAGAAAGAGAGAGGGCTGAGAGAGAGAGGGTGATCAAACAGGCAAAAAAAAAACAGTTGCTGGGTAAGAAAGAGAGTGTGAGGCAGACAGAGAATGAGAGAGATACATAGAGGCAAGCAAATAGAATGAGAGAGTGAAAGAGGGATAGCGAGAGAGACAGATTGTATGACATAGTGTGAGAGAGAAAGTGAAAGAGATAGAGCGAGAGACTATAGGCAGGGGGGGGCGGGGGTGTGGGGGGGGATGTTGGGGGGGGAGTGCACCGAGAGAGGGAGGCAGAGAGAGGTGGAGAGTGAGATTTACTGACACAGCGAGGCAGACAGAAGAGAGAGAAACTGAAAAAGAAAGAGAGAGGGGGAGAGAAAAGAGGGAGTGAGGAAAAGAGAGAGACATCTTATTGCACACAGTGTGTGAGAGAGAGACTGGGAGAAACGGAGACAGTGAGACATCGAGAGCTTTAGAGAGAGAAGTTGAGAGAGAAAGTTACTTACCGAAATAAAATGATAGAGATAGCGAGAGACAGACACTCAGAGGCAGAGAAAAAGAGTCAAAGTGAGATGGAGACATATGCCATGAAATAGAAAAAGGGAAGTTCATCAAGCAAAAAAGAGAGAGGAAGTGAGAGTTTTTGAGGGAAAGAGAGCAATGAGATAAAAAGAAAGAGATCAAGATGCAGGCCGAGAGTGTAACGTGGAGAGAGACAGAGATAGATGTGCAGATCGCAGGATAGAGAGGAAGAGAGGGAGATAGAGACATAGGAGAGTTAAGAGGAAGATAAAAAGACACAATGAGAGAGAGAGAGAGAGAGGCACAGCAAGAGAGAGAGAGGGAAAGAGATAGAGACAAAGATACAAAAGGACAGAGATCCATTGTTAAATAGGTTGATAGATAGACAGACAGACCGTCAGTTGGTAGGTAGATAGAGAGATGGACAGACAGACCGTCCGATAGGTAGATAGATAGATGGACAGACAGACCATCAGGTAGGTAGGTAGATAGATAGACAGACCGACCGTCAGGTAGGTAGGTAGATAGATGGACAGACAGACCATCAGGTAGGTAGGTAGATAGATGGACAGACAGACCATCAGGTAGGTAGGTAGATAGATAGACAGATAGATAGATAAACAGACAGACCGTCAGGAAGGTAGGTACCTAGATGGACAGATAGATAGATAAATAGACAGATAGATAGACAGACAGATAGACAGATAGACAGACAGACAGACAGACAGGCAGGCAGGTAGTTGTAGGTTGAGGGACTGGGGAGGTAAACAAGCGAGGCAGAAAGACAGACAGAAATACACAACATAGCTTGAAAGAGACAGAGAAACCTGAGAGAAAGAGAGATAGTGACCCACCGACACACACACATGAACGCGCACACACACACACACGAATGCGCAAACACACACACACACACACACACACACACACACACAAACACAGATGGAGAGAAAGTGGCAAAATGATTTTTAGATTGTGAGAGGCAGAGGACATCGAGATTGAAACACGTACACACACGTAGTCAACTACAAAGAAAGAGAGTGAGGACTCAGAGAGAGAGGGCAATCGAAAAGGAGAAAAAGAGAGATGCTGAGAGAGAAAGAGAGGGTGAGGCGGAGAGAGAGAGAGAGAGACAGGAAGAGAGAATGCGAGAGTGAACAGGGAGAAGGAGAGATACAGAGTGTGGGAAATAGGGTGAGAAAGAAAGAGTGAGAGAAAGAGAGCGAGAAAGAGAGAGAGAGAGAATAGAGAGGGAGAGAGGTGGAAATGAACCGATAGAGGGAGAATAAAGTGCGTCACACTTAGAGACAAAATGAGCCAGACACACAGAGGGAAAGAGAGGGAAAGAGGGAGAGAGAGAAAGAGAGAGAGAAAGAGAGAGCGAGAAAGAAAATGAGAGAGAAAGAAAGGGAAGGATAGAGAGTTAGACAGACAGACATAGGCAGAGAAGAAGACTCAGTGAGAGAGATACAAAATATATTCAAAAAGACAGAGATTGATGGGTAGATAGACGGATAGACAGGTAGATAGGTAGATAGATAGACGGATAGACAGGTAGGTAGGTAGGTAGATAGATAGATAGATAGACAGGTAGGTAGGTAGATAGATAGACAGACAGGTAGGTAGGTAGGTAGAAAGATAGACAGACAGGTAGGTAGATAGAAAGACAGGTAGGTAGATAGATAGATAGATAGACAGGTAGGTAGATAGATAGATAGACAGGTAGGTAGATAGATAGATAGACAGATAGATAGATAGACAGATAAACAGATAGATAGGTAGACAGATAGACAGATAGGTAGACAGACAGACAGGTAGGTAGATAGATAGACAGGTAGGTAGGTAGATAGATAGACAGGTAGGTAGGTGGATAGATAGACAGATAGACAGATAGATAGACAGACAGAGGGACAGATAGACAGATAGATAGATAGACAGATAGATAGACAGACAGATAGGTAGATGGATAGACAGGTAGGTAGGTAGATAGATAGATAGATGGATAGACAGGTAGGTAGGTAGATATATAGATAGATAGATAGACAGGTAGGTAGGTAGATATATAGATAGATGGATAGACAGGTAGGTAGGTAGATAGATGGATAGACAGGTAGGTAGATAGATGGATAGATGGATAGACAAGTAGGTAGGTAGATAGATAGATAGATAGACAGGTAGTTAGGTAGATAGATAGATAGATAGGCAGGTAGGTAGGTAGATATATAGATAGATGGATAGACAAGTAGGTAGGTAGGTAGATAGGTAGATAGATGGATAGACAGGTAGGTAGGTAGATAGATGGATAGACAGGTAGGTAGGTAGGTCGGTAGATAGGTAGATAGAGAGATAGGTAGTCAGACAGACAGACAGACAGACAGACAGATACAGGCAGGTGGAGGGAGAGGGGCTGAGGAAGCGAACAAGTGAGGCAGAAAGACAGACAGATACACAGCACAGATTCAATGAGACAGCGAAATGTGAGATAGAGATAGAGACCCATCGACACAAACAAACTTACACACACACACACACACACACAGACAGAGTGTGTGAAAAAGAGAGAGGGAGAATCAAAGTGCCAGAGAAAGTGAGAAAGAGATAGAAAGAGAATGGCAGAGAGACAGACAAACAGACAGAGTGAGTCAGATAAGACGACACAGTGAGAGAGCAAGAGAGACAGAGAGAGAGAGATAGAGAGAGAGAGTGAGAACGAAATAGGCAAAGAGAAGTTTAGCAAGTGGGAAAGAGAGAGACAGCGAGATTAAAAGATGTAAGCAGAACAGAGAGACAAAGATAGAGAGAGAGAGAGAAAGAGAGACTGAGAATGATGGCAAGAGAGTGAACCAAAGAGAGCCAGACAGAGGTTGGCACACAGAGGGAGAGATAGAGAGAAAGAGAGAGAGCGCAAAGGAGAAGATAAAGAGACAGCGAGAACAATGGGGCGAGAAGGAAAGAGTGAAAGATGTGGACACAGTGAGCGAGAAAGTCAGAGTTACACACACAGATTGGAAGAGACAGAGTAACGTGAGAGAGAGATAGAGACCCAGCAATACACATACACAAACACACTCACAGAGATAGATAGAAAGAGAGAGAGAGAGAGAGAGATACAAAGAAAGAGAGAAAGGCACAGACAGAGAGAGAAGAGAGAAAGGAAGAGAGAGGAAGACCGAATGAGAAAGAAGGAGAAGCGAAGAGAGTCAGATAGAGAAGGAAAGAGGCAGAGTGAGTGAGAGGGGGAAACGGTTGGATAGAGAGAGAGAATTGGACAGAAAGAAAGAGTGAGGAATGCGAGGCTGAGAGGGAGAGACAGAGACACAGGGAGTGAGAGATCCAGAGAGGGAGAGCGAGAGAGGAAGAAGGAAAGAATGGGAGAGGCAGTGAGTGAAAGAAACAGAGACCGACATAGAGCTTGCAAGAGCAACATAGGAGGAAAGACAGAGACACAGAACGAGGGAGAGAGGGAGACGCAAACGGAGAGAAAGAGAGAGACAGAGGGGGAGGCAGAGAAAGAGAGGTGAAAAAAAGTGAGACAGAGTCGCATTTGATTGAGATGTGGAATCAATTTTGGGGGATTTAAAGTATGTCCTGATATTTTATTCGTTTAAGTAAAGAATAGAATGTCAACCCTAACCCACTTTGATCGCACAACTGAACGTCCACAGTTAAAGAGGACAGATACATTCAAGATTGCAATAGAACAGCGTGGAGAGAGGCACTCTAACATTTAGAATTTAATCAATAAATAGTAACAGTCACTTGGAGGATATCACTGAAAAAATACGAGATCTAGAGATGAGACTGATGATGTTAGAGTGGACAGCAGATTGTCCGGGTGAATAGAGCTCTTTTTTTATTAGTTAACTAACGTGATTTGTAGAGTTCAGTCTTTGGAACCTAGCAGCTCCATGTAAAAATAAACATATATCACTAAACTCAATGTCATCATCTGTTTGTTCATATATTTCAAATACAATTTGAACAATGTTGCAATTTCCACATCCCTGAGGTGATCCCACAGGGTATAAATTAAAGGCTTTGGGAATCTATCACCTCAGCGTTTAAGACACCGAGATTACCAGCAGCGCACAGGGGCACATCACTTCGCACTGAAACGATGAAACCAATTGATGAGGCTGAGAAAATATTCTACACAATCCTTGCTGTTATAGGTGTTCCTGGTGAGTGACCGTAGATATTGAAGTTGTGTAAATCTGTGTGTGATCGGCTCTGTCATTTTAAACTGTGACTGAAACTATTACGTGCTGATCTAGTGCTCACTGTTATAAACACACCGAATCAGCGATATAATTTGACTCGAACTCAAGTTCTGTCGAAGGGTCATGAGGACTCGAAACGTCAAGTCTTTTCTTCTCCGCCGATGCTGCCAGACCTGCTGAGTTTTTCCAGGTAATTCTGTTTTTGTTTTGGATTTCCAGCATCCGCAGTTTTTTTGTTTTTATCTACAGCGATATAATTTGTCTAATTAAAATGTCTTGAGATATCTCTGCGGCTATCTTTACTTTTCTCAAATGAAAATAAACCTTTGTTTGTAAC
Source organism: Carcharodon carcharias (assembly GCF_017639515.1). NCBI lineage: Eukaryota > Metazoa > Chordata > Chondrichthyes > Lamniformes > Lamnidae > Carcharodon > Carcharodon carcharias. The sequence goes on along the minus strand of NW_024470701.1, from coordinate 1,986,783 downwards.
TCACAGTTTCTCTGAAGAATTAAGTCCTAACATTTAGTGGAATAACGTGTAATGTTAAGTTAGACCTCAGTGAAGGTAAAATTCTCTGAAGAAAGTTTTAGCGGGAGTAAGATAAACATCACCGAGTGCGGGTGAGTGACCTCAGTGGAATATTTGGCCACAGTCAACACTCTTTCACTGCTTCTACCTGTTAGTGTCAAATGTTACTAAGTTTAGGTTAGTAACCAGAGTGGAATAGCTGATCCCAGTCAACCTTTATTATTGGTTATATCTGGCAGTGCAGAGTTGCATTGAGCGTAGGTCAGTGTCCAGATTGGAATACCTGCTACAATTGGCAATGTGTGATTGGGAGTATTTGTCGGTGTAGAATTGTATTGAATGTGGGTCACTATCTGGAATGAAATAGATCGTTTCGATTTGGAAATCATGTTCTTTTATTGATGAGCAATCTTTCCATTCCATGGAGCTGTCTCTGGGTTTTACCATATGAATAGTCTGACAACAGGAAGCGTTTTGATGTTGAGTGAAGATGTTTGGTAATGAGTGTATGAAGTTAAATGTCTGGATATAGCTCCATTTTCTATTCAACTGCTCCTATAGAAACCGATGCCAACACGTTTCTGATATTGATGCAATCCGGCAGCACTCTTGCAGTGTTCCAATGTTCTTGTTGATTGTTTTATAAGGTCATGAAACATCGGAGCAGAAGTAGGCCATTCGGCCCAGGGCGTCTGCTGTGCAATTCAGTGAGATCATGGCTGATCTGATAACCCTCAGGTTCACAATTCTACCGTTTCCTTATAATCTTACTGATTAAAAATGTCTATAATAAATGCAAAAAAAACCTGCGAATGCTGGAAATCCAAAACAAAATCAAAAATACCTGGACAAACTCAGCAGGTCTGGCAGCATCTGCGGAGAGGAACACAGTCACCGTTTTAACTACGAATGACCCTTCAACAGAACTAAGTAAAAATAGAAGACCGTTGAAATATAAGCTGGTTTGAGCGGGGTGGGGTTGGGGGGGGGGTGGTGGTGGGACAAGTAGAGCTGGATAGAGGGCCAGTGATAGGTGGAGATAACCAAAAGATGTCACAGACAAAAGAACAAAGAGGTGTTGAAGGTGGTGATATTATCTGAGGAATGTGCTAATTAAGGGTAGAAAGCAGGACAAGCAAGGTACAGAGAGTCCTAGTGGGGGTGGGGGTGGGGTGAAGGAATCAAAAAAAGGCTAAAAGTTAGAGATAAAACAATGGATGGGAATTCATTTAAAATAATGGAACAGTGGGAAAAGAAAAATCTATATAAATTATTGAAAAAAATGGGCAGGGGTGGAATGGGAAAGGGGGTGGGGATGGAGGAGAGAGTTCATGATCTATAATTGTTGAACTCAGTATTCAGTCCGGAAGGCTGTAAAGTGCCTAGTCGGAAGATGAAGTGCTGTTCCTCGAGTTTGGGTTGATCTTCACTGGAACAATGCAGCAAGCGAAGGACGGACATATGGGCATGAGAGCAGGGTGGAGTGTTGAAATGGCAAGCGACAGGGAGGCCTGGGTAATGCTTGCCGGCAGACCGAAGGTGTTCTGCAGAGCGGTCACCCAGTCTGTGTTTTGTCTCTCCAATGTAGAGGGAACCGCATTGGGAGCAACGAATGAAATAGACTAAATTGAGGGAAGTGCAAGTGAAAAGCTGCTTCACCTGAAAGGAGGTTTGGGCCCTTGGACGGTGAGGAGAAGAGAAGTAAAGGGGCAGGTGTTGCACCTTCTAAAAATGTCTCTATCTCAGGCTTGAATAGACTTAATGACCCAGCATTTACACCCCTCTACAGGACCTAATTCCAAAGACACACTACGCGCCGAGAGAAGAAATTCCTCCTCATCGCTGTATTAAATTGGTGAACCCTTTCTCTGAGATTATGCCCTCTCATCCTAGACCCTCCCAGAAGGGGAAACAACTTCTCAGCATCTACTGTGTCAAGCCCCTGAGGAATCTTATATGTTTCCAATAAGGTCCCCTCTCATTCTATTAAACTCCAATGAGTACAGGCCCAATTTAATCAATCTCCCCGCATGAAAAGCCCCTATATATCCTTGAACCAGGCTACTGTACCTTCTGTGGGCTGCCTCCACTTCCAGCATATCATCCTTAAATAAGGGGACCAACATTATCGATTGTATAATAAGTGATTGACTTGTATAATTTTAGCAAGTTTTCCCAATGTTTATAATCCATTTGCTTTGATATTAAAGCCAACAATTCATTTGCCTTCACTATTACCTGCTGAACTTGCATGTTAGTGTTGTCATATTCATTTGTGCAGGCTCCCAACTCCTTCTCTGATGCAGCCTTCTGCACTCATTCTACATTTAAATAATTTTGAGCTCCTTTATTCTTCCTACCAAAATGCATAAACTCATATATTCTGACAATATATGCCATCTCCAAATATTGCCCAAAACAAAAACAGAATTACCTGGAAAAACTCAGCAGGTCTGGCAGCATCGGCGGAGAAGAAAAGAGAACTGCTGAAGGGTCATGAGGACTCGAAACGTCAACTCTTTTCTTTTCTGCCGATGCTGCCAGACCTGCTGAGTTTTTCCAGGTAATTCTGTTTTTGTTTTGGATTTCCAGCATCCGCAGTTTTTTGTTTTTATCCAAATATTGCCCACTCACTTAACATTTCTATATGAACCTGTAGACTCTGAGTCATCCTCACCATTTGTCTTCGCATCTATTTTTGTGATATCTGGACATTTGGTGATATTTCATTCACTTCCCTCACCGAAGTCACGAAGATATATTGCAAATTATTGTGGCCCCAGCACTGATGGCTGTGGCACTCCACTGGTTACAGGCTGCCATTCTGAAAATGTCCCCCATATCGCAACTCTCTGTCTTCTATTAGCTAACAAATCCTCTATCCATGCTAGTATACTACCCCTAACACCGTGGACTTTTATTTCATTAAGCAGCCGTATGTGCAATACCTTATTGAACGCCTTTTTTGGAAACGCAAGTACATTACACCTCCTTGTTTCCCTTTATCCATTCTGATTTTTATCTCAAGATACTTCTAATACATTTGCCAGGCACGATTTCCCCTTCATGAAGCCACGTTAAATCATCCTGATTATGTTATGAATTTTAAATGCTCTGCTGTCACATTCTTTATAATATTTAACATTTTCCCAATGGCAGATATTGACAGTTACAGGGGGCGAGCATCCTCGAACACGTCCCCCTTGATCCCTCACCTGCGGTCAGACACTCCTGCCCCTGATCTCAGACCAAATGTGAATTTCCTGATCTGAGGGGTGTGACCACCTCCTGGAGCAAAGTGTCCAGGTAACTTTCCCCTCCCTGATGTGGTGCAATGTCTGCAGCTCAGACACCAGCTCCTTAACTCAGATCCGAATGTTCTCAAGCTGCAAACATTTGCTTCTGATGTGGTCTCTCTGGGTCACCTTGGTGTCCTGCAGGCCCACATGCTGCAGCAGCTACACATCAGCCCCCCGGTCATCGATGTCGTATTTTAATTAATTAATTAACCAATTACATGTGCATCTGTGCTCTTTACAATTGACGAATCCCCCGGTTGAAGTATTTGATTGTTCTTTTTTTTACACACAAGTTCCGAACTTATAATTAAAAAGATATTTTTAAGGGGAAAAAACCCCACAGGGCTCAGCACAAACTAACGACCTTACTTTTACTTTGGCGACTACATATACCCACCAATCAGCTGTTCTCCATGCTCTTTTCACTCTCGTGATGTTTCAAGGTCTATCACCTCTCTCTCGGCACTCTTTAATGCTCTTTATTTAATGGGTCACACAAAGGTAGGTGGGAAGGCAAGTGGTGAAAATGACACAAAGTGTCCATAGAGGGGAACAGATAGGTTACGTGAATGGGCAAGTACTTGGCAGATGGAATATAACGTGGGAAAATGTGTGGTTAAGCACTTCGGCATGAAGAATAAAGGACCTAATATTATTTAATTGGAGGAAGACTGCAGATAGCTGCACTACAGAGGGATTTGGGACCCCGCCTGCATGAATCTCCCAAAATAAACTAACATATAATTTCAGCAGGTAACAGGGGAGGAAAATGGAATGTTGGGCTTTATTCAAAGGGAATGGAGCATAAAAATTGGGAAGTCTTGCAAATAATTTACACAGCATCAGTTAGGCCATGCCTGGAACACTGGAAACAGTTTTGGCCCCTTGTCAAAGGAAATATATACTGCCATTAGAGGCAGCCCAGAGACGGCTCAGTAGGTTGAGCCCGGGTATGGAGGGATTTTCATCTGAGGAGAGTTTGAGAAGGTTAGACCTGTACTGAGGGGAGTCTGGAAGAATGAGAGGCAGCTTTATTGAAATAAATAAGATTCTTGGGGGGCTTGACAGGGTAGATGCAGAGAGGTTGATTCCCCTTGCGGAGAGTCTTGGACCACAGGGCATAATCTCAGAGTTAGGGGACTCCTATTCAACATGGAGATGAGGAAGAATTTCTTCACTCAGATGCTAGTGAACATTTGGATTCTTTACTGCTGATGGCGTTGAAGGCTGGGTCATTAGATATATTCAAGCCTGAGGTAGGTGGAATTTTAATCCGAAAGGTACCAGAGGGTTATGGGAAAAGGAAAGAAAGTGGAGTTGAAGATTATCCAGTCAGCAATGGCCTCAATGAAAACTGAATAGTCTCTTGTCCGAATAGCCTACTTCACCTAATTGGTTTTATGTGCTTTTGGTTTCATGCTCTCTCCTCTCCGCCTGCTCATTAATACTCTCAGGACTCACTCTCAGCGCTCTCTCTTGGTCGTTCACACTTCTCGCACTGTCTCACTGTTAATGACCCCGCTGTTCCTTTCACTCTCTCATCGTTAATGTCCCCGCTGCTCTTCTCTCAAACTCCCACATGGCACCGCTGTTTCTCGGACTCTCCCACTGTCAATGGCTGCACTGCTCCTCTCGCACTCATAGAATAATAGGGTCACAGAGTAATCGATTTATACAGCATAGAAATAGGCCCTTCAGCCCATCATGACCATGCCATGCGTCAAGTGCCTCTCTATTCTAGTCCCATTTTCCAGCTCTTGGCCCGTTGCCCTGTATGCAATGCTGTTTCAAGTGCTCACCTAAACACTTCTTAAATGTTGTGAGGGTTCCTGCCTCTACCAACCTCTCAGGCAGTGTTGCAGATTCCAACCTCATCCTGAGTGACTTCCACCCCCCTTAAATCCTGCTAATAGCCTTGCTGCCTTTCTCGCAGCTATTCTCACACTTTCTCACTGTTCATGGACCCAGTGCTTCTCACACTCTCACTGTTAATGGACCTGCTGCTTCTCACACTCTCTCACTGTTAATGGACCCGCTGCTTCTCACACTTTCTCACTGTTAATGGACCCAGTGCTTCTCACACTCTCTCACTGTTAATGGACCCGCTGCTTCTCACACTCTCTCACTGTTAATGGACCCAGTGCTTCTCACACTCTCTCACTGTTAATGGACCCAGTGCTTCTCACACTCTCTCACTGTTAATGGACCCGCTGCTTCTCACACTCTCTCACTGTTAATGGACCCAGTGCTTCTCACACTCTCTCACTGTTAATGGACCCGCTGCTTCTCACACTCTCTCACTGTTAATGGACCCAGTGCTTCTCACACTCTCTCACTGTTAATGGACCCAGTGTTTCTCACACTCTCTCACTGTTAATGGACCCGCTGCTTCTCACACTCTCTCACTGTTAATGGCCCCGTTGCTCCTCTCTCACTTTCTCACTATTAATGGCCTCACTGCTACTCTCACTCTCTCGCTTTTAATGGCCCTACTGCTTCTCACAATCTCTCACTGCCAATGAACCCCTTGATCAGCTGGCACTCATTGAGTCATGGGGTCAGAAATAAATAGAGTTACACAGAACAGAAAAAGGCACATCGACCGATCGTGACTGTGCTGGTCCTCACCTACCTATTCTAATCACATTTCCCTGCACTTGCTGTGCTGTTTCAAATGCTTATATAAATACTTCTTAAATGCTGCAAGGGTTCTTTCCTCTGCCACTCCCTCAGGCAGTGTTGCAGATTCAAAACACCTTCTTGGTGATATTATTTTCATTCAAACCCCCTCTGAACTTCCTGCCATTTGCCTTAATATTCCTTGGTTATTGACACCTCCGCTAAGGGGAAAGCATTTCTTCCTATCTACCTTATCCACGACTGACATAATTTTCTGTACCTCTATCAGGTACCCCCTTAGCCTTCTCTGCTCTAAGAAAAAGAGCACTAGGCTATCCAGCCTCTTTTCATAGCAGAAACGCTCCGGCCCAGGCAACATGCTGGTGAATCTCCTCAGCGCCCTCTCCAATGCGATTATAGCCCACATGTGGCGGCCATTACTGCAAACAGTACTCCAGTTGTGGCCTAAATAGTGTTTTGTACAGCTCCAATAACACCTCTGTTCTTATATTCCAAGCCTCGGCTATTAAAGGCAAGTGTCCCATAAGGCTTCTTAACTGCCTTATCTACCTGTGTCGCTGCCTTCAGGGGTCTAGGGACTTGTACACCAAGTTCCCTCTGATCATTTCTGCTGCCCGGGCTGTTACCATTCATTGTGTATTCCCTTGTCACCTTAGTCCTCCAAATATTAACCTTATGCTTCTCAGTATAAAATTCAATTTGCCACTGTTCTGCCCACCTTACCAGCCCACCTATATCGTCCTGTAATCTCAGGCTTTCCTTCACACTATTTATGACACCAACATTTTTCGTGTCATCTACAAACTTACTGATCATACTTCCTAAATTCACGTCTCAATCATTAATGTGCACTACAAACAGCAAGGTTCCCAGCACCGATCCCAGTGGTACCCACTCGTCACAGGCTTCCAATCGCAAACACAACTTTTGTCCATCACTCTCTGCCTCCATCCACTCAGCCAATTTTGAATCCCATTAATTGCGCTGGATCCCATGGGCTCTTAACGTTTTGACCATTCTCCCACGAGGGACTTTGTCAAAAGCCTTACTGAAGTCTATGTTGACTACATCAACTACAATGCCCTCATCTACACACCTCGGCACCTCCTCGAAAAATGCAATTAAGTTTGTTGGACATCATCTCCCCTTGATCATGTCACGCTGACAATACCTGAAAAACACTGGCTTTTTCCAGTGAAGATTAATCTTGTCCCTCAGAATTTGAAAACATATTTTCTCTATCACTGATGTCAGACTCACGGGCCTGTAATTGCCTGCTTTATATAGACAACCCTTCTTGATTAATGTTCCCCTTTCGATGTCCTCAAGTCCTCTGGCACCCCTCATGTGGCCAGAGAATTTGAAAGTAAGTATCAGAGACATTGCAGCCATCTCCCTGACCTCATATATCTGCCAGGGATACATCTCACCTGGGCCTGTTAATTTATTCACTTTTAACTGTAGCTGCCATTAGACACTTTTCTTTTTCCTTATCCAATCCTCCAAATCCCTTGACAGCCAGGCTCCCGTGGAATTGTTTGTCCTACCCTTCAAATCACCGGGATCATGTTGGCCCTGAACTCTCACTATTTCCTTTTTGGAGTGACTCCCACTTATCTGTTGTTGACTTTCCTACAATTAGCTGCTGCCAGTCCACTTTGGCCAGCTCCTGTCTTATTATATTGGAGTCGGCCTTCCCCGAATTGAAGACCTTTGTTTACAACCCATCTTTGTCCTTTTCAAAAGCTACCTTAAATCTTCAAGAACTATGGTCACTATCCCTGAAATGCTCCCCCATTGACAATTATACCACCTGCTTCGCTTCATTTCCTAAGATTAGGTCCAGTACCGCCCCTTCTCTCATGGGACTTTAGGGCTGGCTCAAAAATCTTTCTTTCATCCACTCTAAGAATTCCACCACAATTAAGCCTCTCATACTGAGACTTGGGGGAATTGAAAACCCCGACAATTAATAGCCTATCATTTGAAGACTCTTCTGAGATTTGACTACATACCTGCTCCTCTATCACCCCTGAATGTTCGGAGGCGTATTGAACACCCCAAGCAAAGAGGTTGCCTCCTCTTTTAAGTTCTCTCCATATGGCCTCATTTGAAGTTCCTCCTTAAAGACCATCACTCCTTATGGCATTCATTTACTTTTTGATCAATCGTGCAATGCCCCCTTCTCTTTTTCACCCCCACTACCAGATTGCCCCAGCCCCCTGTCATGCCTGATGATTCTATACCCTGGAACATTGAGCTGCCAATCCTGCCCGGCCTTCAACCATGTCTCTGTGATAGCAACAAAATCATATTCCCATGTGTTAATCAGAACCCTCAATTCATCTGTCCTACTTGTAAGACTCCTGGACAGAGGGATTAGGTAGGTAGGTCAGGTGTTTCCCACATCGGTGCAGATTCGATGAGCCCAATGGGCCTCTTCTGCACTGTGATTCTGTGAATAAAATAGGAGCAAACGAGCCTTGCATTCTTCCCTTGTGCATGTACAGGTCTATATTTGCCCTGCCTTCCAGACTGACTTAGTTCCTCTTCTAGATTAGGCTGTGTACCATGAACTACTGTACCTTCACTCAGTATCACATACACCTGCCAAATTATTTTAAACTCCCCCGCCCCATAAACCCATCTCAACAGCTCTATCAAAACTCCTCACAAGGTGTTACTCCTGTGCCTGATTGGGTGCAACCTGTCCGACGTGTACAGGTGAAACCTTCGCCAGAAACATACCCAGCGATCCAGGAACCTGAAGCCCTCCCCCTCACAACATTTCTTCAGCCATGCCTTCATCTTCTCTATCCTCCTATTCTTGTACTCACTGGCACCCGACAGGGGGTAATCCAGCATTTGCAGCATTTGCGCTCCTGCTTTTTAATCTGCTGCCTAGATCGCTAAATTCTTCTTGCAGGACCTCATCCCTCATTCCCCCTATGTGGTTAATACCAATGTGAACAACGACCTCTGACTGTTTGCCCTCCCCCTTCAGAATGCCCTGCAGCTGTTCTGTGACATCCTTGAACCTGGTACAAGGGAGGCAATGCACCATCCTGTAGTCACGTCTACAGCTGCAGAAGCTCCTGTTGGCAACCCTCACTATTGAGTCTCCTACCACTATTGCTCTTGCCCTCGTATTGCCCCAACTGTCCCCTCCAGCCCCCTCCACCCCACCCCCCACCACAAACTACATGTGCAGCAGAGACACCGACAGTGCCGGGAATATGGTTCTGACTGCACTCTCCAGAGGAACATTCACCCTTACCCATTTCCAATACTTAAAAATGGGGTTTTCCTCACTACTTGCTTCAGTTTTCCTCATTATCCAACTGGACCTTTCCTCATTACCTGCCTGCCTCCTTTAAACTGATTGGTGGCCACCCATTCACTCTACGACAGCAATTCCTTAAGCAATGGAGTGACCACATCTAAAAACCTGGTATCCACGTACCTCTCAGCCTCGCGGATGCAGCTCTGTCTCCAGCTGACGCCCAAGCTCTGAAACCCATTGCTCAAGCTGGTGAAGCCGGTGGCACTTCCTGCATCCAGATTGCAATGTGTGTCTCAGAATCCCCATGCAACACACGGGACTGAGTTACTTTGCCGGATATTTCGTTTGTTTTGTTTTTTAAAGCAATTTCCCTCAATAAAAACCAAGTAGCAAACTATTTAGCATTTTTCTAAAAATAAGAAAAATGTGGACACTCACCTTCTGTAATGTCATTTCAAAGTTGCAAGGAAAACAAAACTCACTCACTAACGACCAATCAGTGCTCTTCATTGCTCTGACGTCACTACTTTCGTATCCCAGCGCCGCCGAGTGCCTGGGTGAGGCCCAGGTAAACTCCGCTCGGCTGTTTTTCAGCTGTTTCACTCCCTCACAGGGACACTGCGATCGGCTCTTTATACAGCCGCTCCGAACACTCACAGGCAAACTCCGGCTGCAATTTATAAAGCTGCTCCTGACCCTCACAGGTAAATTCCGCTCCACTCTATATACAGCCACTCCACTCCGTCACAGGTAAACTCCGCTCCGCTCTATATACAGCCACTCCATTCAGATCCTTCACAGGTAAACTCCGCTCCGCTCTATATACAGCCACTCCACTCCATCACAGGTAAACCCCACTCCTCTGTTTTTAAAGCCGCTCCGCTGCCTCACAGGCAAACTCCGCTCTGCTCCTTATACAGCCGTTCCATTCATATCCTTCACAGGCAAACTCCACTCTGCTCCTTATACAGCCGTTCCATTCAGATCCTTCACAGGCAAACTCCGCTCTGCTCTTTATAGAGCCGCCCCACTCCCTCACAGGCAAACTCCACTCTGCTCCTTATACAGCCGTTCCATTCAGATCCCTCACAGGTAAACTCCGCTCTGCTCCTTATACAGCCGTTCCATTCAGATCCTTCACAGGTAAACTCCGCTCTGCTCTTTATACAGCCGTTCCATTCAGATCCCTCACAGGCAAACTCCGCTCTGCTCCTTATACAGCCGTTCCATTCAGATCCTTCACAGGTAAACTCCGCTGTCGCTCTTTATACAGCCGTTCCATTCAGATCCCTCACAGGTAAACTCCACTCTGCTCCTTATACAGCCGTTCCATTCAGATCCTTCACAGGTAAACTCCGCTCTGCTCTTTATACAGCCGTTCCATTCAGATCCTTCACAGGTAAACTCCGCTCTGCTCCTTATACAGCCGTTCCATTCAGATCCCTCACAGGTAAACTCCGCTCTGCTCTTTATACAGCCGTTCCATTCAGATCCTTCACAGGTAAACTCCGCTCTGCTCTTTATACAGCCGTTCCATTCAGATCCTTCACAGGTAAACTCCGCTCTGCTCCTTATACAGCCGTTCCATTCAGATCCCTCACAGGCAAACTCCGCTCTGCTCCTTATACAGCCGTTCCATTCAGATCCTTCACAGGTAAACTCCGCTCTGCTCTTTATACAGCCGTTCCATTCAGATCCCTCACAGGTAAACTCCGCTCTGCTCTTTATACAGCCGTTCCATTCAGATCCTTCACAGGTAAACTCCGCTCTGCTCTTTATACAGCCGTTCCATTCAGATCCTTCACAGGTAAACTCCGCTCTGCTCCTTATACAGCCGTTCCATTCAGATCCTTCACAGGTAAACTCCGCTCTGCTCCTTATACAGCCGTTCCATTCAGATCCTTCACAGGTAAACTCCGCTCTGCTCTTTATACAGCCGTTCCATTCAGATCCCTCACAGGTAAACTCCGCTCTGCTCCTTATACAGCCGTTCCATTCAGATCCTTCACAGGTAAACTCCGCTCTGCTCTTTATACAGCCGTTCCATTCAGATCCCTCACAGGCAAACTCCGCTCTGCTCCTTATACAACCGTTCTATTCAGATCCTTCACAGGTAAACTCCGCTCTGCTCTTTATACAGCCGTTCTATTCAGATCCTTCACAGGTAAACTCCACTCTGCTCTTTATACAGCCGTTCCATTCAGATCCTTCACAGGTAAACTCCGCTGTCGGTCTTTATACAGCCGTTCCATTCAGATCCTTCACAGGCAAACTCCACTCTGCTCCTTATACAGCCGTTCCATTCAGATCTTTCACAGGTAAACTCCGCTGTCGCTCTTTATAGAGCCGTTCCATTCAGATCCCTCACAGGCAAACTCCGCTCTGCTCTTTATACAGTCGTTCCATTCAGATCCCTCACAGGTAAACTCCGCTCTGCTCTTTGTAGAGCCACCCCACTCCTTCACAGGTAAACTCCGCATTGCTCTATATACAACCGCTCCACTCCCTCACAGGTAAACTCCACTCTGCTCTATATACAACCACTCCACTCCTTCACAGGTAAACTCTGTTTTCGCTCTTTATAAAGCTGTTTAGCTCCCTCACAGGCAAACTCCGCTATCGCTCTTTGTATAGCCGCCCGCTCCCTCACGGGGAAATTCTGGTCTTTATACACTTGCTCCACGCTCGCTCTTTATGCACCCGCTGGCCCCTCGCTCTTTATACAACCCTTCCCCTCTAGCTCTTTACACACCCGCTCTGGTCTCGCTCTTTATACACACGCTCCACTTGCTCACAGGAAACTTCCTGCTCTTTATACACGCGCTCCGGTCTCGTTCTTTTTTGATGTTTCACCATTATCATTTATTCAATTTCCCACTATCCTTAAATTACTAATTTAATAATAATGAACGAGTGGTAGTTACTCAGCTGCTAATTTCAACCTAAAAATAAAGCTAAAGCGGAAGTACTCACCAGCCAACCACCTGCCTGTTTTCCTGTGAACAAACTCTGTTTTGGTGCTGAAATGCTGCCTTCACTGTCTGGTTAAGACAAGGAGAATGTTTAATCATTAATTTCCAGGCTCTTCTCCCTTCTCTCTCTTACAGTTAATTTACTGGGAATTGTGATCCTGTCCCGGGGAAAGTGCGGCCTCTCCACCTGCACCACTCGCTACCTGGTGGCCATGGCAATGGCGGATCTACTGGTGATTGTCAGCGACCCCATACTGAACCGGATCAATTATTATTATTTACCACTGAATTTCCTGGACCTCACTCCTGTGTGTTGTGTTCATGGTGTCCTGCTGGCTGCAGCCATGGACTGTTCCGTCTGGTTCACCATCACTTTCTCCTTTGATCGATTTGTGGCGACTGGTTGCCAGAAGCTGAAAACAAAATATGGCACCGGGGAAACAGCGGCTGTGGTTCTAGCGACAACCGGCATCCTGCTCGGTTTAAAAAATATTCCCATGCACTTTGCCTATGAAGCTGGAGAGATAATCAACAATGTACCTTGGTTCTGTGTTGCAAAGCCAAGTTCCAATACTGATCCCGGATGGGTTGGATATTCCTGGTTTGAGAAGGTTTTAACCCCATTGCTCCCATTCGGTTTAATTCTGCTGATTAACGCTCTGACTGTCAGACACATTTTAGTGACCAGTCGAGTCCGGAAGGGACTGAGGGGTCAGAGTAAGGGAGAGAATCGCAGTGACCCAGAGATGGAGAGCAGGAGGAAGTCTATGATTTTACTGTTCACCATATCTGGAAGCTTCATCCTCCTGTGGTCGGTGTACGTTATACAATTTGTCTACAGTACTGTGGGGGGATTAATTTATCTCACCGAGCCTGAATATATATCACAACAAGTCGGATTTATGCTGCAGAATTTAAATTGCTGCACAAACACATTTATTTATGGGGTGACTCAGTCCAAGTTCCGAGAGCAGATGAAGAAAGCGGTGAAATATCCGATTACATCAATTATTCAATTAATGAAGTACAGATTGACAGCGGCCTAAGCCAATCAGCGAGCTCCGTCCGCTAACAGACAGACGCTTTGACCAATGAACTAGCTGCGCATGCTGATTGAGAGGCGTCTGAGCCAATCAGGGAGCTCCGCCGCTTACTGACAGCTGCCGATGGCAGTCAGGGGAATCCGGCCCATAACTGACAGACGCGGCAGCCAATGGGACAGCGTCACGCTGTCACCCACAGACGCCTTAGCCATTAAGGCTGACTGACAGCTACCGGAGCCAATAAAGGTGACCTTCCGGCTGAATGACAGCCGCTTCTTCCAATCAGGAAGCTGCATTCTTTAGGCCCAGAGTCACGTGGGCCAGCCAGGGCTCTTTTCCTGTGCGCTAGCAGTCGCCTCAACCAATCAGAGAGCGGCCACAGCTGACTGATAGACATTTCAGCCAAACATTGCATTCCACCCACTGGCTGGCAACAACTTCGTCCAATAACGTTGTAACAAGTTGTTGTAACAAGTGCCTCACTGGTAGTTCAGCCAATCAGCGAGCTTCACCTGTGGCCACAGAGGTATCAGCCCATCAGTGAGCTGAACACGATCATGGACATCCGCATCAGCCAATCAATAAGGTCTGATAGCTGCGTTCAGCACTTCAACTAATTAGTCATCCCAAGCCGAGTTTCGTCGAATCATAGCGCTCAATATTTGACTGACAGCTCCTGAAACAAATGGAGAGTCCCGAAACTGTGAAGGACACCAGCCGTGTCAGATTGGAGCTTTTCAGTTTCAGAGTGACAGCCATAATATCCAATCGGAGAAATACAACAGCGCTGGAATTTCCTGGAGTAATTAAAATTCCGATTTAAAATCCGACCAATAGCCGAGAGCCCTGCTCAGCTCAGCAAAGTCTATCCCTGCCCACTTTGTTATTGACAGCGGCTTGAGCCAATAGCTGAGTTGCTTGCCGAGCATCGACCATTCGACCATTCGAAATCCGGCCCTATTCGTCGAATCACTCAGCGTCACCGCCTGCCCACCGTCATGACGCACGATTCTGGCGGGAGGTTGGGCAACAATCTTTAAAACGGGATGGCACTGATAATTACGGTAGCGCAACTATATTTCACTGATTCTAATTAAAGCTGTAACCGACTGGCAGAAATTCAGAGAGTGAAATCGAAGGGATGCAGGGAATAGGAAGGAGGAAATTAAATCACAGAACTGTCACCAAGTAGAAGGCGGCCATTTGGCACATCGTGTCTGCACCGACTGTCTGAATGAGCAGCTCACCTATTCCTATTCTCCCGCCTTCTCCCCGTTACCCTGCACTTATTTCCTTTTCAGATAACAGTCTTAATTCCCTCATGAATGCTTCACTTCGTCCTGCCTAGACCACACTCTCAGACACTGTGTTCCAGATCCCAAGAACTCGCTTATGAAAATTGTCTAATTTATGTCATCGCTGCTTCTTTTCCTAACTAATTTACAACTGAGCACCCTGCCCCCTTTCTGATTGCTTTCACGAAAAGGAACCGTTTCCCCTTATTTAATAAAGAACACATGATTCTAAATACCACTATCAAATACAATTTCAGCTGCTTCTTCAAGGAAAAAAAACCTGACCTAGAATCATAGAGTCAGAGAGGTCTATTGGACAGAAAAAGGCCCTTTGGCCCACCAAGTCTGTGCAGGTCAAACAAGCACCTGACTATTCTATTCCCATTTTCCAGCACTAGGCCCATAGCCTTGTATGGCGTAGCATCGCAAGTGCACATCCAAATACTTCTTAAATGTCATGAGTGTTTCTGCCTCTACCACCCTTTCAGGCAGTGAGTTCCAGATTCCCACCACGCCCCGGGCGAAATAATTCTACCTCACATCCCCTCTAACCCTCCTAATGCACCTTAACTTAAAACTATGCCCCCTGGTTATTGATCCATCCGCCAAGTGGAATAAGCTCCTTACTGTCTACGCTATCTATGCTCCTCATAATTTTATAAAACTCAATAATTTCCCCCTCAATCTCCTGTGCTCGAAATAAAATAACCCCAGTCTATCCAATCTCTCCTGATAACTCGAACTCTCATTCCCAGGCAACACCCTCTGCACCCTCTCTGTGGAATCACATCCTTCCTACAATGCGCATTGCAGAATTGTAGGCAATACTCAAACTGTGGCCTAACTAGCATTTGTTTACAGCTCCAGCATAATCTCCCTGCTCGTATCGTATAAGCCTTGGGTAATAAATGGACGTATCCCATATGCCTTCTTATGGGATGTCCGCCGATGACATAAGGACCGGTGGACATCCACATCAAGGTCCCTCTGATCCCAGGTACTTCCCAGGGTCCTCACATTCATCGTGTATTCTCGTGCCTTATTCGTCCTGCCCAAGTGCATCACCTCACACTTATTCAGATTAAATTCCATTCGTCACTGATCAGCCCATCTGTAGCTTCCTTTTATTGAAGGCTGTGCTCCTCACTATTTAACATCTCACCAATTATCATGTCATCAGTGAACAAGCTGATCATCCCTCCTATGTTCAATTCCATATCATTTCTATATACCACAAACATCAATTGGCCCAACACTGTTCCCTACAAATTCTCCAAACTCAACCCTGGAACCATTCTCGTGAATCTTATCTGTACTCTGTACTGTAACTTCACTTACTTTGCCAATAACTCGAGGTAATACTTAACTCGAGTCCGAACTAGTGATTTATACATGTTGAACGTAACCTCCTTGCTCCTGTGTTCTGTTTTACGATAAATGCATCCTTGCTTTTGTCACTGTTTAATCAAACTGCCCTGCCCGCTTCAATGGCTTGTCCCTCTGCTCATGCCCCCTTCAGGCATGTACCCTTTCTTTTATGCTGTCTCGCTTCATGTTGTTGCTACCAAAATGAATCATATTGCATCTCTCTGCTTTGAATTTCATCAACCACCTGCCTACCCATTCTGCTGACTTAACCATGCCTTTCTGAAATAATATAGTGTGCTCCTCACAGTTCATAAACCTTCTGACTTCGTTGCTTATCAGGTCCAATCCAGACATAGTTTAATTTTATTCCAATGTAATTTTTTGAAGGCCAACAGAACAATTCACTTTAACATTGTATTCTGTATTTTGGTTAGCATGACCAATTCAGGATTTATAGTAAATTTACCCCTCTGTGCGTAGGCTGTCAAGTTAACTTTTACAAGTCAGATCGAACGTTTCTGGCTGTGGGTCATTTATCATGTCCAATAAAACAAACACGTGCAATTTTATTGCTCTGCGTTGGGTATCAAGCCCAAATTAGCAACTAAAAGTCAATTTGAACGATAGTGAATAATTTATCTTAATTATTTAGTGTATACCTGTTTTTATGTGGGTGTGCTTGTGTGCGTGTGTGCGGCCACGATAGAGCCCAGCCATTGGAGATTGCTGAAGGTTAGGTTGAGTGTGCGTGTGCATGTTTGACTGTATGAGTGAATGTGTGTATTTATGCTTCTGACCGTCTGTGTGTGTCAGAATCTGTCTGAGAATGTGTATGTGTGTGTGTGTGTGTGTCGGTATGTGTTTGTGTGAATGTCTGTGGCTGTGTGTGTGTCTGAGTGTCACTCCGTCTATGTGTACTTGCGTGCGTATGTGAGTATTTGAGTGTCTGTTCATCTGTGTTTGTGTCTGTATGCACGTGTGTTCTTTTGTGCATGTGTGTGTATGTGTGCGCGCGCCTATTGGAGTGCAGGCGTCTCTTTATGTTTCTGAACGTCTGTAAGTTTGTGTACCTCGTTTTGTATGTTTGTGAGGGAGTGTGCATGTGTCTGTCTCTTCATGTGTGTGTGTGTGTGTGTGTGTGTGTGTGTGCGTGTGTGCAGTGTGTTTCTGTACCAGGTGAACATGAAGTCATCCTCTAGATGGAGATTGCTGAAGGTCAGTTTGTTTATGTGTATGTGCCTGTTTCTGTCTATCGGTTCGTCTACCTGGCTGTGGCTGTGTGTCTGTACATATGCTTCAATGTGCGTGTTTGTTAGAGAGATGGGGAGAGAGAGAATTTGCAAATGTTTGTGTGTGTGCACACGTGTGTGTGTGTGTGTGTGACTGAGAGAGTGAGCTTGTTCTTCAAGTACACTCTATATTTTGTATTCAGGAAATGCCTTCATATTGTACTTCACTGCCATAAATATGATCTCCATGTTAAAAAGCATAAGGCAGTGCTTGATATGAAATGAGAATTATAAGCCTAACAAGTTTTCAGGTTGTGTTTAAGAATGTCAGAGTAACGCATGCTGCATCAAAAGAGATTGAACGTTAATACACTTTATAACAAAGTGGTACAGCCATGTACCAAAATCAAAAAAATCCTGGAAAAACTAAGCAAATCTGAAAGCATCTGTGGACAGAAAGATGGAGTTAGTGTTTCGAGTCCATATGGCTCTCCTTCAGATCTGTGAAGAGGAGTCATGCGGACTTGGTACCTTAAGTCTGTTTTTCTCTCCACAGATGCTTTCAGACCTGCAAAGTTCTCCAAGCGTGTATTTTCTAGTTTCAGATTTCCATCATCCGCAGTATTTTGCCTTTATGGAACATTCATGTACTGCACCTTAACATGTTTGCTGAATAAATTTTATATATTTTTTTTAAAACAGAGTTTTGCAAAGTTTCAATTCTCCTTTTTCCACTTCATCAGAAACATTCATTCTGTGCATTTCCTTGCGTCTTCACCATGTGTTAAACATCTTCAGTGCCTAACATTTTCCAGCTCTGATTTAAGCTCAATGACCTGAAATATAAAGTCAGTAAGTTTTGAATCAAAATACAAGGAAATAGTCAGGTCTTCAGTGGACAAGGACGTGTCTTGGGAATGTCAGTTACAGCACTGGATTAAGACATGCCGAGACCCTGAGGTATGTCAAGCTTAAAACGGCCCATTCTGTAAAAGATTTCCTTCATAATTCTCACAGAAAGGGACTGCGATTTTTTTCTTCGCAAATATTCAACTGTAAAGGCACAAAGAACACATTACACTGTAACTAAATTACGTCCTACAAAATAACTGTTTGCTTGAGGTAATAATTTCAAATTAAAATACCTTCACGATTTCTTAATTGTTACAAATGAAAACTTTTGACGACACAAACAGAAAAGCTGTTAGACCAATCAGCAGCTTATTAAGAGGAAGCAGTAATACAAACTGCAGCAAATCTGTTTGCACATCATATGATTCGAAAACATTAAAACGTTTTCTTTCGTGATGTTTGGAAAGCAACATCACCGATGATGTCCTCAAATAATAAGCTGCCAGGTGTATCACTTTGGTTGTACATCATGCTTAGGTCGGGTCGCTATAATTGCAGCAAACTTTAGCCAAATTCATGGAACTCAGTCCTGTAGAACTGAGCAGAATTTTTTAAGTCAGTTTTTGGTAGCGTGCGTCACTTTTTCAAAGACCTATTCCGTTCAAAGCTTCTAAACACATTGAACTGTTGGATTTCCAAGGATACGTATCCAAAAATGTCGATATTGATCTTGTGTCAAAGAGAAAAGGAAACCGTGCACGACCGGATCAGAGGCGCAACTTATGCTGCCGCGCAGCTGGGGCCAGCAGGCTGCTGGTTCCTTTACACCTAGTTTGCAATTCAAACATTCAATGTGAGACAAATTTAATCCGCAGGTCATAATTATGTGGACAGAAGCAAGAGCAACTGAATTCAATATTTATCAATGTTTTTTTACGGCATTTTATAAGTAATTATTGTTACACCTGCAAAATGAGCTCATTATGACAAGTAACTTTGTAACGACATAGATATCAATGTGTTTCGCATGTCAGAATGAAACATTGAATTGTACGTTGTCAGAGATCAAGCTCGTTCTCAAATTTGCAGAGTCGCTTCTTTTCTCTTTGTTGAATTCAGATCAATGTCTGCAATGAGACTCTGACGTCACCAGTTCATTGCTGCCGACCTGTGGCCGGATTTCAACAAAGAGCTGCGGTCGGCACATCAGTGGCGCAAGACTTAAAACTGGGAGGATGAGAGAGACACAGTAGGGCCGGGCGAAAGGGGAGAGCGGCCCCTAGCGGTTAGGAGGTGAAATGACATAAGGCGCAGTCTTTCTTCCAAAAGGCCAGTTCAGTTGACAGAGGCACTGGGAATGTCTTCAATATGAACTTCACCTTCCAAATTCACCAATAAAAACAACCATTCACTCTGCACGGCAAATTTACTCTCCATTCCCCACACTATATCCGTCCTTATTACATTAACTATGTTGTGATATATTTTAAATCGTTGTCTGTTGAAAGATTTCAGATTGCAAAAGGGAATTGGAACATTGGAAACTGGAGCAGGAGACGGATGCTACGGCCCTCGAGGCTACTCAGCCTTCTAATGAGATCATCGTTGATAAGATTGTGTCCCTGCCTCCTAACCTTTGCTCCATATCCATGTCCGACCCCTATAACCCCCCGCTCCCTTGTCAATGAACGCTCTGCTGAGCACAGCTTTGAATATCACCAATGATCCAGCTTCCACTGCTAACTGCGGAAGGGAATTGACGAGTCTCCGAGAGAAGGAATTCCTCCTCATCTCCGTCTTAAATGGCTGACATATTCTTAAATTGTGCCACTTATTCTGGATTCCGACACAAAGGGATACACCCACTCGTTCAAAACCTCTAGGAATATTAACTGTTACAAGGTGACTCTGAACTCCAAAAGGTACCAGCTCAACCGGCTGAAAATTTCCTCATGAGACAATGCCATCATCACTGGAATCAACATCTCTCAACTTCCTGCAAGGCAATTATTACCCTCGTTACGTAAAGACACCAATGTGTGGAGAAGTATTTGACAAGAATGGATTCTGTGATGAGGGAACTCAGTTATGTGGATAGATTGGAGAAACTGTGGTTGTTCTTGGAGAAGAGAAGCTTGCGAGATTAGGGATATATGTTCAGAATCATGAGTGATCGAGACCGAATAGATAGTTATTCTTCATGTTGGCAGAAGTGCGGAGAATCAGATGACATTACGTTAATTTGTTTGGCAAAAGAAGCAAAGGTGACAAGAGGAAACACTCTTTAACACCGTGAGGAGATGGGGTCTCGAATGCACTGTCTGAAAATGAGCTGGAGCAAAGGCTAATCATGGTTTTCTGATAGGAAATTGGACGGGATGCCGAAGGGAAATATTTGCTGCGTTTCGGGGAAAGGGTGGACGATTGGGAGTAGTGAGATTACATCTGCAGCGTACTTTCACTGGCTGGATGTGCTGAATGGCCCACTGCCGTATGATTCACACATAGAGCTGGGTATCAGTTATGCTGACTGCACCTTTGCGTCCCCTGTTTAAATCTGATTTCTGTTGGAACACAGCCGAGCTCAATTTATAAATGACGGAAATTGTACCGTCCAAAAGGTGTGTTGAAAGATCTCAGGTGTGAACATTCCTCATCAAGCTTCACGTTCCAACCGCCATATCTGGTATCGAAATGCTGAAATATTTTACCCCTGCCACTTCTGGCATGGTCTCTTGCACTGTTGGAATAATATAATGCGTCATCTTTGTTAATTGATTTAGGTCTTTGGGATGCGGCAAATACTTACTCAAAAATTTGCCTTATCTCTCACGGCATTGGAATTTCCCAATCTCTAGACTCCCTGATTTGGGTAATTATTTTCTTCTCTCTATCTCTTGGAACTCACTTTCAAGCTTTCCTTTTAGCTTCATTGGTACTTTACATAGTGTATGTATCAATTATATTCTCTGGTCCAACCATCATGTGATTCTCAAAATCTTGAGAGCTTTGACATATTCATCTAAACACTCTGGGTCCAATTTGAACAGGTCTTTCTTTTTTCTGCTTGGAGGATGCTTTTCAATGCCGCCTCATTCCTCTCTTGGTTTGCTATGATCAGATGTAGCTTTTCACAACTGCTCAACCCCAGGATAGCATGATTCTATGTTTCAGTGACTTGGAAAATTCAGTTAAGTCATGTCTTTTGGGTCCCTTTGAGTTGGCTCGATCCCAGCTATCAAATATCAGTTCCACCTTAGACCATCAGCACAGGTTTCCTGGGTTTCAATTCATTTTTCTTCAGGTAACCATTCCCTTCAAAATTTCAGACAATATTATCTGGTTTTAGCTTGAAAGGTTTGATATTTCTCTGTGCTCTGCCATTAAGCTTTGGGTTAATGTTTGTGAGCGTATTTCCCATCTCTTCCAGATCTAATGATTTGCATAAATTACTTTTGCCTGGGACAAGTCACGTCTAATCTTTTCATAAAACTGTCCAGTTCTGATCCATTATATTTTCTCCATCTTCATTCTATCTCTTCCTCCTCTTTTACCAATGATCGTGTTTTCTACAAGCTCGGCCCTTTGAGATGTATGTGGCGCAACTCCTTATGTCAGTGAAGAAATGTTATAATCTACGCTCTTGCACAATTATTTTTCTCTCTCTGGCATGCATTCATTAGTCACTAATTCACTGCATCCACCCAGTTTGCCTTTTCCTTGAATTAACTGAAGTCCAACGTTTTGGGCTGACAGCAGCTTCTTATCACTCTTCCTTGCCTCATTATCACGGCTGTCTCTGTAGCCTGCGATATTGTAATTACTTCATTCTTTTTCCCCATAACCGCACAAGGCGATACCTGATCTCGTGTCCATTGCTACTATCTTTCAGCTACTACAGAATATTAATTTGCTCTGATGCTTGAGTTCCTGGATCTCCCCCACAGCATTATCAGCCTCCCAATTCATCATAACTTGGGGCTGGGCATTAATTGCTGCAGGGACGGTCATATTTTGAACAATTCACAGTTTATTTGGGCATCAATTCAAAGTTATTTTCAAAATATGGTTCAGCATTTGTCTCATTCCACCATTTGACTTCAATCCACAAAACCTGCTGCCACCATGTTATGTTGTTGTTCCTAGCGCCCCCAAATAATTCCCCCTGTTGGCACACATTTTGAAGATTACATTATGCATATCTTTTGACATTGCCTCATGTATGCCAGAATGGTACTCTGTTTGTATGATACACAGGTTATAACACAATAGTGAGTGATGAAGTGTCAGAGATATATGGTATATGCTAATGGAAAAACATAGATTCAAGTAATCAATTGCTCTAGAAGTAATGCAATATTGTTTATTTTCATAAGAAGGAGTCTGACATTCAAATGGACAGAATGTTAAAGGCACCTTCGTTCTCTCCTTTGGGTAAATGACATCCAATGTCCAGCCAGTCTTTATATTAAACCCAGTAGAGGAAAGCATTCCACCACTTATAAATGGCCAACATGGACAGGACATATTTAAAAATGATCACTGGAATTGACTCTGATGCTGAGCCCAATGAATAGTGTAACTCATGGCCTGAGCAATGCAGCAATTGGACATTACCCTTGAGTTTCATCAGAAGAGGAAGCTGCTGGAGTACGTGTACCAAACTATCGAGACTGAAACAACACAGCTGCTGCAGACTCCTCTTCCATTGGCAGCAATATAGTGTTTGTCAGCATCTTGTCCACCTAATCCCACATTTAAATGAAGCTGACCAATGCTGTTTTTTACAGCTGCGTGAGGAGTTTTTTTTTCAGGTTCCTTTATGTGTACCCCAGCCGGGCCTGGCCTAGGACATGTGTGAACTCAGAGGGAGAGAAAACTCTTTACACTGAAAGCATGCCAGCTCGATGCGGTCGTCTCAAAAAGGTTTTGTTTCAGAACCTGAACCCTGAGCATTACCAGACTGTGTATCATAAATCTGTAGGTATGTGGATAATATCAGGGAGGAGTTACGTAAGTGTGAGTACAGAAAGCACAACCATTTGGTTACTTAGATTCCACTGTTGGACGCTGGAATTATAAGGGACCTGATTGTCTCCGGTTCTGCAGCTCATCAGCCACAATGTGCCCATTCCATCCTTCACATACAGCAGGGGAAAAGGGACAGCTCACACTTCCTACTAAACCTGCAGGTGTCTTATGAAGGCTTGAGCCTAGAAGCACAACATGAGCAGGGAAAAATTATGAAAGGAACGGGCCAAAGATTGGCGAAGGCCAACAGGCCTATCCTCTCGGCAATATGCCCCTAACTCACACAACTCAATTCCAAGCAGTTGCCTCAGGACCAGTTGCTCCTTAAAATGTGTAAGGCCCTATTAAACAAAGACCCAACTGCTTTTATCATGAAATGTGTTATTGAGAGAAGTGGCCCTGAGCAGGTATTTGTTGCGGATTCCGGTGAGGTCACACTGCCCGGTGTGAAGTTACTGTTATTTCATCCCGTGCTGTCAATGTACCAACCATGTTTGTCAACACCGTCCAGCATCGCCTGTTCCTGTAGTTACCCAGCTATCGGAGTGTCTACCAGTGGTTGTGGGCCCTGTTTGCCACCAGTGTATGCAGGCAGAAACTACTGTGATTTGACATTTTATCTCCGCACTCTCAGCCATGATCGTGACGACATCAATCATTTATATTTGGGGACATGAGAGGTTCTTGGAAACAATAATTTCCAACCTCACTTCCCTGAATGTTTATGGGGTAGAAAAGCTGTTGCTCAATGAAGGGGAATGAGGTGGAAGTCTGTTCAAATGTGACAACAATGCAAAAGCCTCAATTGCCATGGTGGCTCGGCATGTAGCATTTGAGATTGGGAGGATGGAAGTTCCTGCCAATCAGGTGCAGGAAACATGTTTTTGTAGCTGGATCTGAAGTTGGAGTTACAGAGAAGACCCAAAAAAAAGCACTCCAGAGAGATGGGATAAGGGAGTGGAGCCTTGTGAGATGGTCACATTTCCTTGGACAAGTGAAATAGGTCTTTGTTACTTTTCAAGAGGAGGGTTATGATCCTGTGGGATGTACATACATTCGGATATACAAGTTATAGAGTCAGAGAGGCCTACAGCACGGAAGCAGGCCCTCTGGCCCATCTCTTCTGTACCGGTCAAACAAGTACTTAACTATTCTAATTCCACATTCCAGCACTAGGCCCATAGCTTTGCATGTCATGTCATTGCAAGTGTACATCCAAACAGTTCTTAAACATTATGAGGGTTTCAGCCTCTGCCACTCTTTCAGGCAATGAGTTCCAGATTCCCACAACCCTCTGCATGAAACATTGTTTCCTCACATCCCTTTCGAAGCTCCTGCTCCTTGGCTGAATCCTAAGTCCCACGGTTATTTATTCCTCCACCAAGGGGAATAAATTCCTCTCTACGCTATCTGTACCCCTTATATAAATCTCAATTATCTCCCCCTCAATGTTCTCTCCTCTTGGGAAATTAACCCCAGTCTATCAAATTTCTCCTAATATCTAAAACTCTCCATCCCAGGCAACATCCTGGTAAATCTTCTATTCACCCTCTCCAGTGCAATCATCTCCTTCCTGTAATGCCGATTCCAGAACTGCACGCAATACCTAAGCTGTGGCCTAATCAGCGTTTTATTCAGTTCCAGCATAACATCTCTGCTCTAATATACTATGCCGTGTTTAATAAAGGCAAGAATCCAATATGTTTGATTGACCACCTAACGTACCTGTCCTACCAAGTTAAGGGACCGGTGGACATGCGCATCAAGGTTCCTCTGATCCCCAGTAATTCCCAGGGTCCTCCCATTCATTGTGTATTTCTGTGCCTTGTTTATCCTGCCCAGGTGCATCACTTCACACTTATCCGGATTAAATTCCATTTGCCACTGTCCAGCAAATCTGACCAGGCTGCTCATATCCTCCTGTAATCTAAGGTTACCCATTTCACTATTTTCCAATCCCAGCAATTTTCTTGTTATCAGCAAGTGGCCTTCTGAATGGGCTCAATAATTTATCAAAGACCTAGTGACATAGGAGGCACAATGGAAATCTGAGCAATGGTCTCGGTTCCTCTCAGCTTGGGAATGAACTTCCTGTAAATTAGAAACACCTGCAGGTGATGCCTCGTCCATGATCCCCAAACACAGGCCAGGGAAATGAAGGAAGAGGCACTCACGGAAGACAGTAAGTTCCCAACTGGAGACATCGAATATTTCCCTGTAGGAAATGGGCAAGTAAATGTGAGAAAGGTAGGAGTGGACACCTCCGCTCCTTCTGCCCCCCAACCCGAAGCCCCCCACCAACATCACCCCCCCACCCCCCCAACCCAACACCCATTTCTCAGTAACAGCGACATGGAATCTCATCAAAACTATTTTATTTGTCCAAGGTGAACCGGAATCCATTAGCAGCCAATGCCCCACTCTCCGAGCATAGATCGGATTGTTAATGATTCCATTCGCCGACCGCATGATACTAGGCAAGCCTTCCAGATGGCCTCAGAAGATTGTCAGAAGTACCAGTCAGAGACTAAGATGTGCCCAAGGATCGGGGCACCTCCTGGTGTGGAAATGAGGGAACAAAGAACTGACACCGCTGATTGTGTGGCGCACATTGTGCCAGAAGAGGCCGATTGATTTGTGCCCATGGGGTATGGGCGATAGTCAAGCAGAGAGCAGTTAAAGACAGACGTCAACATTCTAATGCTTTGAAAGAAGAAGGTCTTCGGATAGATGACTGGGACTTGCCAGGGAGACTCCTGACATCTCCACCTCTGGAAAAATGGTATGGTCTGAGGTAAAGCAGCTTAATGAAGTGGGCCAAGCTGATCTATGGCCAAAGGCCCATCAGGTTCTGTCACACTGATACAGTGATAGGGCTGTGATCCTGGCGTTGTTCAATCCTGAGTGGTCTCATCCTGACATGGCACCTTATCCTGAGAGGTACATGATCCTGATGACACCTGATCCTGGCAAATTGTGATGCTTCCCTACCTTCCAACCTGAGACCCTGGGATTTTGACCGACCCCAGGACATGATGCCCAAGGGAGTTCTGTTCATAACATGGCCAAATAGGTAGAGTCTTCACCTGAGAATCTTTCCAGCAAACACCAATGTCAAGTGGAAGGATTTGGAGTGATTCCTGGTCAGACATGCAAGGAAATGAAAGTTGGAGACTCTACCTTTCCTATCCATAACTCCAGAATATGACATGCATGTGAAAGTACAAGTTGCCAAAGTAATTTGGAATCCAAGAGTGAGCGCACCATACATGAGGGATCGGAGCAAGAGTATATACGACACCTTGGGTCTGCTCCACCATTCAAAATGATCACAGCTGGTGTTCTCCCCAATTCTACTTTCCTGCCCACTCCTCATATCTATTAATTTCCCCTGGAGACAAAAATCTGACTCTATCAGCCTTTAATATGCTCAATGACGGTGACAATATGATCCTCTGTGATGGAAGGTCCCAATGATGAACAGCCCAATAAGTGAGAAAATCTCTAATCCTGGATGTGAGTCAATCCTGGGGAATGTCCAGGGATGCAAATCTGGGAATGCACGTTTTTGGTGAGGTGGACCATCTATCTAATTCTGTGGAATATCCAAACGTGGAGAGGCTCTCTTCCTGGAAGGAAGCATCCCAGGGTGGAGTTCGATTTGAGAGCGGTTGTAGTCCTTTGAACAGTTTGACCATGCTTGTGTGGGAGGGGGAGGGATGAGCCGTAGCAGTCCGAATCTGCAGCATATCTCCTCGCAGAATGTGCCCTTGGGACAATCGAAAACTGGAGAGTTTGTGTTCCTGGGCTGATTGTGCCCGTGAAAGAGTGCATACTTCGAAAGGGACTGTTCTAGTCACATCAGTCCTGGTGAACTTCTAAACCTGAAGATGGATTATTGCACGGACAATTGTACCATACGGAGTGTCCGAAACTGGAGAGGGTCCATTGCTGGGCAGTTTGCCCTGTAAATGTGTGAAACTGGAAGGTTGTACTTCCTGGGCAGAATGTGCATGAACTGTGTCTCAACATGGAAAGGGTCTTTTCCTGGGAAGAGTGTGTCCTGTGGTCTATCCAACCTAGAGCAAATTTTATGCTGGAGAATTTCAGAACTGGAGTTGTTCTAATCAATACAAAATTGAGCCCTGGGGATGACATGAACTTGGAAGGTGTCTTTTCCTGGGAAGAGTGTGCACTGGGGAGGATCCAAATCTGGACAGGAAATGCTCATGACAGGTGTGTGACTTGGGGTGTGTCCAAAACGAGAGGAGCCTATTCCTTTGAAGATTGTGACCTGACCAGTGTCCGTAACTGGACAGGGTACAGTCCTGGGAAGTGCACACTGGCGAGGTTCCAAAGTTGGAGCACGCCTATTCCTTGGAGGTGTGTGAGATGGTGAGTGCCTGAAGTTGGAGAGGGTCAGTTCAGTAAATGGTGTGCCCTAGGTAGGGTGTAAACTTGGGCAGGATTTATTCCTGACAAGAGCCTTCTGGAGAGAGTTCAAACCTTTTCTATTCTTGGAAAGAGTCTGACTGGGTGGGTTTTGCAATTGCGAGAGTGACAATTTCTCAGAAGTGAGTGACATGTGGAGCTTTCAAACCTGGGAGGGTCTATTCCCATGAGGAATGTGACCTGGGGAGTATTCGAATCTGGAGAGTGTCCATTACTGTGATGTGTGTGCCCTGGCGAGTCACCAGACCTGAACAGGGTCTATTTTTTGAAGGTAGGAACATGGGAGCAGGAGTAGGCCATTTGATGAACATTCTTGGGAAGTCTGCCATGGGGCTTCCAAAACTTGGATCGATGAAATTCCTCAGAAGCACCTGCGCTGGTGAACATCTGTATAATGGACAGGGCTCTTCCATGTGATGAGTGAGACTCGGGGGTGATCTAAAGCAGGAGAGGGGCTGTTCCTGGGAGAAAATGTCCCGGGAATGGTAAGAAAATGAAGATTTGTCAATTTGTAGCTAAAGTGTCTCCATGGAGTGGGGCTATCCCTGAGACGTTGATGCCCTGAGTATTTTCCGAACATTGAGAGGGGCCATTCCTGAGAATGGTTTGATCTGGGAAGTCTCCTAACCTGGTTGGCTCTATTCCTGAAATATCTGTGACCTCTGAAGGGTCTGAAACTGTTGCGGCTCATATCCTGGGAAGAGTGTGACACTGGGATTGTCTTAAAGTGGAGAGGATCTATTCCTGCTTAGAGTGTGAAAAGGTGGAGTGCTAAAATCGGAGTGGGTCTATTCCTATGTAGAATGTGACATGGGGAGTGTCTGAAATTGGAGAGGGCCTATCCCTGGGTAGAGTGTGACATGCAGGTGTCTGAATGTGGAGAGAATCTATTCCTTGGAAGAGTACCACATGGGGGGTGGCATTCTGAGTATGGAGAGGGTGCATTCCTGCATATAGTGATCCCAGCAGAGAGACTGAAACTGGAGAGTGTTTACTCCTGTCAAGAGTTTGCCCTGGGGAGTGTGTGAACCTTGAGGAGGACTATTACTGAACAAAGTGTGAGCAGAATATTTTTGAAATGGGAGGGTTTCTATTCCCTGGAATTACGTGACCTGGGGAGAGACCGAACGTGAATATGTTCACTTCCGAGGATGTATGAGACCTGGGAAGTGGCTGAGACCGGAAAGGCACTTTTCCTTGGCAAGAGACTGCACTGGGGGGTACGCGAATCTGGAGATGTTATATAACTGCCAAGATGTGGCCAGGGTGTTTCTGAACCTGGAGAGGGTTTCCACCTTGGGAGGTCGTGCTGTGGGCATGGCCCAAAACTGGAGAAGGTCTAGTCCCGGGAAGAGAGTGCTGTGGGAATGGTCTGAACCTAGAGAAGGCATTTCCCTTTGAAGAGTGTGCTGTGGGGAAGGTCCGAACGTGCAGAGAGTCTATTCCTGATGAAGTGTATGCCTTGGATTGGATCCAAAATTGGAAATTGTTCATTCCTGGGATGAGTGTTTCATAAGGAGCGAATAAACCTGGAGAGAGACTCTATTCTTGGGAAAGACTGTCGTGGTAGATGTGAACATGGAGAGCTTACACTTCTGGGAAGAGTTTGCTCTTTGGCGGTTGGACCGTTTCTCTTCCTGGGAAGTGTGTGCCCCGTGAAGTGTCCAAAAGTGGTAACGA
This sequence comes from Carcharodon carcharias, assembly GCF_017639515.1. Classification (NCBI taxonomy): domain Eukaryota; kingdom Metazoa; phylum Chordata; class Chondrichthyes; order Lamniformes; family Lamnidae; genus Carcharodon; species Carcharodon carcharias. The sequence goes on along the minus strand of NW_024470701.1, from coordinate 1,957,600 downwards.
TCTACTCCTCAGTAAAATGTGACGTGGGAAGCATCTGATCCTGAAAAGGGCCTATTCCTTTGCAGCATGTGATATGCGGAGGGAACAACTGGAGAGGAAATGTTTCCAGAAAGAGTCCGACCTCTGGAGAAACCAGACCTGGAGAGGAAATATTCCTGAGGGGCTGAATGTTGCCAAGGTTGCAAACCTGGAGGAGAGCAATTACAGGAAAGAACATGTGTGGGAGAGTTTCCTAAATGGGAGAGGTTCTGTTCCTGGGAATAATGTGACTTGGGTCAGTCCAGTACTGGAGATGCTTTATTCCTGGGGATTTTTATTAATCATTTAGGGGGTGTGACCTTTACTTGCTGAGTCAGAATTTATTGCCCACCCCACGTTGCTCTTGAGAAAGTGCCAGTGAGCTGCCTTCTTGAACGATGGCTGTCCATGTTGTGCAGGTACACTAACTGTGCTTTTAGGGAGGGAGTTCCAGGATTTTGACTCAGTGTCAAAGGAGTGATGGTGAAATATTTCACGTCAGGAAGATGAGCAATTTGGAAGGGAAATTACAGGTCATGGCGCTCCCATTTTCTGCTGCCGCTTTCTTTTGAGGAGGTAGCGGTCTCTCGATTGGAAGCTGCTGTCGAAGTAGACTTGGTGATTTGCTGCAGTGCATCTTGGAGATGGTACACCCAGCTGCTCCTGTGCCTCACTGGTGGAGGGATTGAATGTTTACGTATGTGATGACAAACAATCGGGCTGCTTCGTCCTGTACGGTGTCAAGCTTCTTGAGTGAAATTGGAGCTGCCAAGTGGGGAGCATCATTTCACATTCCTGACTTGCACCTTATAGATGGTGGAGAGTGTTTGGGGAGAAAGGAGGTGATTTGCTCATCGCAGGAGTCCTAGCCTCTGACCTGTACATGGAGCCACAATTTTTATGTGGCTAGTCCAGTTCTGTTTCTGGTCAACAGACACACTCAGTATGTTGTCATTGGCTGTCTCAGCAATACTAATGCTATTGTACGTCAAGCAGCAATGGTTAAGTTCCCTCTTGATGGAAATAATCATTAAAACACGTGCGTTGTGCGAATGTTACTTTCCACTTGTCAGCGCGAGACTGGATATTGTCCACATCTTGTTGCATTTGGACACAGGCTGCTTCAGTATCTGTGAAGACGCGAATGGTGTGAACATTGTATAATCCTCAGTGAACATCTCCACTTCTGACTTTATGATGGAAGGAAATTCATTGATGAAACTGCTGACGATTATTGGGTCGAGGACACTATCCTGAGGAACTCCTGCAGTGATTTCCTGGAGCTGAGATGACTTACCTCCAAATGCCACATCTATCTTCCTTTGTGCTAGCTATGACACCAACCAGCGGGGAGTTTTCCCCCTGATTCCTACTGACCCGTGTTTTGCGAAACCGGTCAGAATTAATCCTGTAAAGCAGTTTAAATCAGACACTTCCAGGATCACCAAACTTTCAAAATTAACATTTTGCCGCCACTGACGTCAAATTAATTGATCTGCAATTCTCAGTTCCTCAATCGCTCCATTCTCAAATGTTCCAGTTACAATTGCTGTGTCCCAGCCTGCAATTTTAATCTCGAGCACCATCAAACTCCCCCATCACCCCTCACAACCTTGTTTTGGTCCTGAAATCTTGTCCTTACTTTCTTGGTCAGACAAGGAAAATGTTTAATCAGTAACTTACTGGTTCTTCTCCCTTCTCTCTCTGAACAGGTAATTTACTGGGAATTGTGATCCTGTGCCGGGGAAAGTGTGGCCTCTCGAAATGCACCACTCGCTACCTGGTGGCCATGGCAACGGCGGATCTACTGGTCATTATCACTAACCCCATAATGACCCAGATCAATTATTTTTATTCCCCAAGGAGTTTTTTGGGCATCACCCCTGTGTGTCGTGTTAAATCTGTCCTGATATCTGCATCCACAAACTGTTCTGTCTGGTTCACCGTCGCTTTCTCCTTTGATCGATTTGTTCCAATTCGTTGCCAGGAGCTGAAAACAAAATATTGCACCGGGAAAACTGCGGCTGTCGTTCTAGCGACAACCGGCATTGTGCTCAGTTTAAAAAACATCACCTGGTACTTTACGTTTGAAGATGGAAAGGTAATCGATAATGTACCGTGGTTCTGTTATACAAAGTCAAGCTATTTTACTGACCCCGGATGGGTCGGGTTTTCTTGGTTTGAAACGATTTTAACCCCATTGCTCCCATTCGGTTTAATTCTGCTGATCAACGCTCTGACAGTCAGACACATTTTAGTGACCAGTCGAGTCCGGAAGGGACTGAGGGCTCAGAGTAAGGGAGAGAATCACAGTGACCCAGAGATGGAGAGCAGGAGGAAGTCTATGATTTTACTCTTCACCATATCTGGAACCTTCCTCCTCCTTTGGTCGGTGTACGTTATACAATTTGTCTGCAATGCTGTGAGGGGAGTAATTGACCTCACCTATCCTGAATATATATTACAACAATCTGGATTTATGCTGCGGAATTTAAGTTGCTGCACAAACACGTTTATTTATGTGGTAACTCAATCCAAGTTCAGGGAGCAGATCAAGAACACGGTGAAATATCCGATTACATCAATTATTCAATTAATAAAGAAAAACAACTGACTGTCAGACATGTCAGCCAATCAGAGAGCTCCGCCAGCTGATGGACAGGCGCTTCCGTCAATGAGGGAGTTATGCTTGTTGACTAACAGTGGCCTGAGCCAATCAGGCTGCTTCGCTACCACCCGACATCTGCCTGTGCCATTCAGGAACTGACGGGCACTGCAGCCAATGCGGCAGTTGAACATTTTCACCCACAGGCGCCTAAGCCATTCAGGGAGCGCCGCTCGCCGACTGACAGCTACCTGAGCCATGCAAGGTGAACTGCTGGCTCATTTTCAGTAGCTTCATCCAATCAGGGAGCTGCAGTATTTTGGCCTACAGTCACACTGGCCAGTCAGAATGTTCTTCCTGTGTGCCTACAGCCGTCTCAGCAAATGAGGGATCGCCAACTGCTGACTGATAGCCAAGTCAATTGAATAGTTCATCCCGCGTGCCGGCTGGCAACAACTTCAATCAATCAGGCTGCTGCAGCCAGTGACTCACAGATAGCTCAGTCAATCTGCGAGTATTCAGCCCGCCATAGAACTGAACATGATCACGGACAGCCGCATGAACCAATCAGCAAGGTCCGGCCGCTGACTGACCGGTCATCAACCAATCAACCATCCCAAGCCAATTTCTGCCCTCCAGCACAGAGTGTCCTCCAAATCAGGACATTCATTCTTTGACTGATGGAGAGTCCTGAAAGTGTTTCGGACATCGGCCCTGTCCGATTGGAGCGTTTCAGTGTCGGAGTGACAGCTATAATATCCAATCGGATCGATGAGGCCACCCTGAAATTTCCTTGAGGAATGAAAAGTCCGCTTCAAAATCTGACCAATAGCCGACCGCCGTGCTCAGCTCAGCAAAGGCTATCTCTGCCCACTTTCGGATTGGCAGTGTCATAAGCCAATGGTTGAGTTTCTTGCCTATCATTGACCAATCGAAATTCGGGCCTATTCTTCGATCCCCGCAGTGTCACTGTCTTCCCAGCGTCATAACGTCATGATGACCATTATGATGTCGTCACGCTCCACCCTCCCGAGAGAGTGGGTAACGATTCTTTTCACGGAGTGGCACTGGGAATTACAGCAGCTCAGCTATATTACAATTATTCTAATTAAACCTGGAACCGGGCGGCAGAAAATCAGAGGCTGAAATAGGAGGGACACAGGGCAGGAGAAGGAGGAAATTAACTCACAGAATCACAGAACTGTTACCAAGTTGAAGGCGGCCATTTGGCCCATCGTGTCTGCACCTACTCTCTGAATGAGCAACTCACCAAGTTCTATTCTCCCGCCTCCTCCCCATAACCTGCACTTTCTTCAGTTTCACATAATGTTTGCTTCAATTGAACCTGCCTGCACCACACTCTCAGTCACTTTGATCCTGATCCGAGCAACTCACTGAGTGAAAAAATATACAATTCATGTCATCATTGCTTCATTTCGTAATGACATTAAAACTGAGCCCCCTCACCCTGAGTGCTTTCACGAAACAGAACCCTTTCCCCTTAATTAATCTGGGCCACTCAGGATTTTTACAATTTTTTGCCTCTATCAAGTCACGTTTCAGTCGTCTCTTCTCCAGCGAAATCAATCCTAATTTCTCCAAACTATCTTCATAACTGAATTTCCACAACCCTGGAACCATTCTCTTGAATCGTAGCTGCACTCTAAACAGTAACTTCACTTTCCTCGAGTAATATTTAGATTGGAGTCCGAACTAGTCCTTTATGCATGTTGAACACAACCACCTTGCTCCTGCACTCTGTTTTCCTGATAAATACAGCCTTGGGTACTGGGTGCTTTAATTACTGATTTCCCAAACTTTCCTGCCACCTTCAACGGCTTGTCCCTCTGCTCTTGCCCCCTTCAAGATGCATTCCTTCTTTTATGCTGTATCTACTCATGTTATTGCTACCGAAATGAATCATTTCACATCTCTCTGCATTCAACTTCATCCACCACCTGCCCATCCATTCCACTAATATCTTCATGCCCTTTTGAAGTATTATACTATCCTCCTCACAGTTCAGAAATCTTTTGATTCAGATGCCTATCAGGTAGAATAAAGGATTACCTTTATTTTCTCCACGTTTAATGTTTACAAGCTGAATTAGATAATTAGCTTTAATTTTATAACCTGTATATTAGTTGTCATGTTTAATTCACGATTTACAGCCATTTACCCCTCTGTGTGTTGGCCATAAACTTAACTTTTACAATTAAGATCGAACGTTGCACACTATGGATAAGTTATCATGACCAATAAAACAATAACGTACAATTTTATTCTTCTGAATTGTGTATCAAGCCTAACTTAGCAATTAAACGTCAACTTATACTGCAGTGTTTATGTTATCTTTATTATTTAGTGTGCGCCTGTTTGTCTGTGTGTGTGTGTGTGTATATGTGTGTGTGTCTTTGTGTGTTTGTGTGTGTGTTTGTCTGTGTGCGTGTGTGTGTGTGTGCGTCTGTGTGTGTGTGTCTTTGTGTGTTTGTGTGTGTGTGTGTTTGTGTGTGTCTGTGTGTGTGTCTTTGTGTGTTTGTCTGTGTGTTTGTGTGTGTGTGTGTGTGTGTCTCTGTGTGTGTGTGTACGCACGTGCGCGGTCACGACAGACCCCAGGTGAGGGAGATTTCTGAAGGTGAGGTTTTGTGTGCGTGTGTGTATTTGACTGCATGAGTGAATGAGTCTACTTATTCTTCTGTCCGTCTGTGAATATGTGTGTGCGTGTGTATCTGTGATTTTGTGTGTTTGTGCATATGTCTGTGGCAGTGAGTGTGTGTGTGAGTCTGGGAGTCTGTCCGCCTATGTGTACGTGCGTGCATACTTGTGTAGGTGTGCGTTTATGAGCGCTTTTCCGCCTGTGTGCATCTTTGTCTGCATATGTGTTGTTTGTGTGCGTGTGCATGTGTGTGCTTGCCATATGAGTGAATGCATCTATTTATGTTTTTGTCCATTTGTACGTTTGTGTACGACCTTGTGTTTGTGTGTGTGAGAGACAGAGTGTGTGTATGTGTCTGTCCATCACTGTATGTGTGTGTGTGTGTGTGTGTGTGAGCGTGTGTGCATGTACGCAGTTTGTTTCTGTGCCATGTGACATGACAGCATCCTACAGAGGGAGATTGCTGAAGGTGAGTCTGTTTCTGTGTATTTGTCTGTACCTGCCTACCTCTTCATCTACCTGTTTCTGTGTGTGTGTGTCTGTGTACATATGCTTGGTTGTGTCAGAGAGAGAGAGAGAGGGGGGGAGAGAGAATGGGAGAGAGAGTGTCTGCCTGTGTTTGTATATGCGCGCATGTGTATGTATGAGAGAGATTGTGACTGTGTGCATGACAGAGAGAGAGAGAAGGAGGGAGAGAGATTGTTATTCCAGCACACACTACTATATTATTACATGTTAAATCTTGTTATTGTTCTGACTTCCGTCAATCTAATATCTGTGTTAAAAACTACTAGGCAGTGCTTCATCTGAAATGAGGACTATAAACCAAAACAGTTTGTAAGGGTGTTTAAAATTGTCAGAGGAACACATACTGTTTAAAAGGAGATTAAACATTCATACGCTTTATGTCAATATTGAACAGTTGTGCACCACAATCAAAAAGTGCTGGAAAAACTCAGTAGATCTGAAAGCGTCTGTCAAGGGAAAGACAGGGATAACGTTACAAGTCCGTATGACTCTTCTTCAAAGCTCTGCTTCCCTGCATGTTTTTGTTTTGTGTTTCAGGCTTGCAGCATCCGCAGCATTTTGCCTTTATGGAACAGTCAGGTACTGCACCTTAGCATGTGTTATGAGTAAAGTAAATATTTTTTAGAAAAAGGAGATGTTTACACAGTTTCCATTCTCCGTTTTCCATTTCATCGGAGACATTCATTGTGTCCATTTCCTCCCGTCTTCACTTTGTCTTTACCCTCTTGAGTGCCTAACCTTTTCCAGCTCTTATGTAACCTCAATGACCTGAAATATAAAGTCAATGAGTTATTAATAGAAATACAAGGAAACTGTCAGGTCTTCAGTAGACAAAGACGTGTCTTATGAATGTCAGTTGCAGGACTGGGTTAAGACATGCAGAGACCCTGAGCTATGCCAAGCTTAAAATGGCCCATTCAATAAAAGTTTCCATTTATAATACTGACAGAAAGTGGATTGAGAATGTAGATCTGAAAATTTTAAATGTACAAATATGCAAAGGCACAAGGAACACATTACGATGGAAATTAAATACGTCTTACAAAATATCTGTTTGCATTAGATAATAATTTCAAATTTAAGTACGTTCACAATTTCTTAATTGGTAAAAATGAAAACTTTTATCAACACAAACCGAAAGGTTGTTACCCAAATCAGCAGTGTATTAAATGGAATGGGTAACGCAATCTGCAGCAGATCAGTTTGCACATCACATGAAGTTAAACAATTAAAACGTTTTCCTTCGTGATGTTTGGAAAGCAAAATCATCAATGAAGTCCTCAAATAATAAGCTGCCAAATTTATCCCTTATGGTGCAAATAATGGTTAGGGCAGAAAGCTATCCTTGCAGAAAACTTTTGTCATTTTTAATGAACTCAATGCTATAGAACTGAGCGGAATCCCTGAATTAAGGTTTTGTGAGTGTGTGTTACTCTTAAAACATATATTGCGTTCAAAGCTTCTAAACGGCTTGAACTCTTGTACTTCCAAACGTACGCAATCATTAAGGTAGATATTTACCTTGTGCTAAAGAAAGAAGGAATCCGTGTGCGACTCGACCAGAGGCACAACTGATGCTGCTGTGGCAGCTGGGACCAACAGGCTGCTGGTTCTTATACACAAAGTATATATGTTAAGCATTCAACGTGGAACACAGTTAAGCCACAAAGGATAATTATATGGTTAGCAGCAAGGACAACTGAATGGAAGCCTTAATGTTGTCTGAACTCAATGATTATCAAAGGCTTTTTATGATATAATGAAAATCAGTATTATTACACCTGCACAAATACATTAGCTCAGTATGACAAGTAACCTTGAACGGTATATATATGATAGAATTTATCTCATTTTAGAATTAAGAGTTCATATCTGTAGTGTAACTTGTCAATTTGTACCAATTATGGCCAATTACTGCCCTCCAAGCACCTCAGGCCACCCACCCCACGCGTTTGAAAACGTGAAATCGCGTAGCTCCAGAACGTGCCTGGGCCAACATTTAAGGACTTAACAGGATGGAGGCCTGGAACATCTCAAGGACACTGAGAATGATTGGAGAACTTTTGAGAATGTCGATTCATGAGCACCACATGGTATCGATTATCTCAGCCGTCGCTCCAATAGTCTCTCCAGCAGTAGTCACATCGCTCGTGTAGTCGCTCCAGAAGGACCCCCTTATCCACACTCTCTGCCTCCTGCCAGACAGCCAATCTTCTATCCATGCTAATACCTTGCCTCTAATGGACTTGTCTCCCATGGACTTTTATCTTACGGAGCAGCCTCCTGTGCGGCACCTTGTCAAAAGCCTTCTGGAAGTCCAAGCAGATAACATCCATTGGCACTCCTTTGTCTAACCTACTTGTTACCTCCTCAAAGAATTCTAACAGATTTGTCAGGCATGACCTCCTCTTGATGAAACCATGCTGACTTTGCCCGATTTTACCATGCACTTCCAAGTATTCTGAAATCTCATCCTTAATATTGGACTCTAAAATCTTGCCAACGACTGAGGTCAGGCTAATCGGCCTTTAATTTCCTGTCTTTTGCCTCACTCCCTTCTTTAGCAGGGGGTTACATTAGCGATTTTCCAGTCCTCTGGGACCCTCCCTGACTCCAGTGATTCGTGAAAGATCGCCACTAACACCTTCACTATCTCTTTAGCTATCTCCTTCTGAACTCTGGGGTGTAATCCATCTGGTCCAGGTGATTTATCCAACTTCAGACCTTTCAGTTTTCCTAGCACCTTCTCCTTGGTAATGGCCACCATACTCACCTCTGCACCCCGACTCTCTTGAACTTTGGGGATGTTACTCATTTCTTCCACTGTGAAGACTGATGCAAAGTACCTATTCAGTTCCTTCGCCATTTCTTTGTGCCCCACTACTACTTCTCCAGCATAATTTTCCAGCAGCCCAATGTCCACTTTTGCCTCTCTCTTACACTTTATATATCTAAAAAAAACTCTTGCAATCTTCTTTTATATTACTGGCTAGTTTACCCTCATATTTAATCTTCTCCCTTCTTATTTCTTTTTTTGGTTGTCATCTGTTGGTCTTTGTAGGCTTCCCAGTCCACTGGTTTCCCACTGCTCTTCGCCGCATTCTATGCTTTCTGTTTAGCTTTTATGCTGTCCCTGACTTCGCTTGTCAGCCATGGTTGCCTCGTTCTCCCTTTAGTCTGCTTCTTCTTCCTAGGGATGAATATTGCTGTGTCTCCCAAATTACTCCCAGAAACTCCTGCCATTGCTGTTCCACTGTCTTTCCTGTTAGGCTCATCTCCCAGGCAGTTCTGGCTAGCTCCTCCCTCATGCCTCTGTAGTTGCCTTTATTCAACTGTAATACCGTTACATCTGATTCCAGCATTTTCCTCTCAAATCGCAGGGTAAATTCTATCATATTATGGTCACTTCCTCCTGAGGGTTCCTTCACCTTAAGCTCCCTTATCAAATCTGCCTCATTACACATCACTAAATCTAGAATTGCCTGTTCCCTAATGGGCTCCACCACAAGCTGCTCCAAAAAGCCATCTCGCAGACATTCCACAAATTCCTTTTCTTGGGATCCACTACCAACCTGATTTTCCCAGTCTACCTACATATTGAAATCCCCCATGATCACTGTAACCTTGCCTTTCTTACACATCTTTTCTATCACCTAGTGCATCTCGTGCCCCACATCCTGACTACTGTTTGGAGGCCCGTAACTCCCATTAAGGTTTTTTTTACCTTCACGGTTCCTCAACTCTACCCACACAGATTCTACATCATCTGCAACAAAAACAGAATTACCTGGAAAAACTCAGCAGATCTGGCAGCATCGGCGGAGAAGAATAGAGTTGACGTCAACTCTTTTCTTCTCCGCCGATGCTGCCTGACCTGCTGAGTTTTTCAAGGTAATTCTGCTTTTGTTTTGGATTTCCAGCATCCTCAATTTCTTGTTTTTATTTTTGTTTTTAATTCTGTTTTTGTTTTCGATTTCCAGCATCCGCAGTTTTTTGTTTTTATTCCTATATCACCTGACCCTACATCATTTCTTGCTATCGATTTAATTTAATTTCTTACTAACAAAGCAACCCCACCCCCTCTGCCAACCTGCCTATCTTTTCGATAGGATGGAGATGCTTGGATCCTGATCCGCTTGCAGCCATGACTCCATAATGCCCACCACATCATACCTGCCAATTTCAATCTGCGCCACAAGCTCATTTACCTTATTTCATATACTGCGTGCATTCAGATACAACACCTACAGTCCTGTATTTCCCGTCCCCTTTCTCATTGTCGTCCCTTTATCTGATGTGCTTCAAGTTAGATTCCTAGCCCTTTTAAACACTCTGTCCTATTTTGTGTTCTAGAGACTTTAATAGCCTCTCCTGGGCTCTCCTTTCTTTAAAGCTTTTTTCATAATTTTCCATCAAGTTGAATCCACACACACTCCCCCACTCCCACCCCACCCCACCACCCGCACACGCTAACCTGCTGCTTTGTTTCCCAATAGTCATACTGCTTGGAGTTTTACCCTTCCCTCCCCCCACCACTTTCTAATTTAAAGTGCTGTCAAACACCCTATTTACCCTTTTGGCTAGAATATTGGTCCCAGATCGGTTCAGGTGGAGACCGAGACAACGGTTCAGATCCCTCCTGTTCCAATACTGATGCCAGTGCCCCACGAAATGGAACCCCTCTTTCCCGCACCAATCCTTTAGCCACGTGTTTACTTCCCTTATTCTCGTGTCCCTATGCCAATTTGCACGTGGCTCGGATAGTAATCCAAAGATTACAACCCTTGAGGATCTGTTCTTTAATTTAGTTCCTAGTTCCTGATAATCGCCAAACAAGTCCTCTTTCCTAGTCTTATCTATGTTATTTTTCCTGACGCGGACCACAACAACTGGATCCTCCCCCTCCCTCTCCAATATCCTTTCAAGCCGGTCAGAGATGTCCCTCAACCTGGCACCGGGCAGGCAACATACCATGCGGGACTCTCGATCCTGCTGACAAAGGAAGCTATCAATTCCCCTAATTATAGAATGCCCTACAACTATCACTTGTCTTTTTGCTGCCCCCCTTGAATGGCCTCCTGTGCCTTGGTGCTCATTCTCCCTACAGCCCTCTTCCTCATCCACACAGGGAGCAAGTACCTCGTACCTGTTGGACAAGGTCAAGAGCTGAGGCGCCTCTGTTCCTGAACACAGGATCCCTCTACCTGCCTCACTTGCAGTCACATCCTGCTGACCCTGACCACTGACCAGACTTGAGGTACTTAATCTACCGGGTGTGACCGCCTTCTGATACAAAGCGTCCAGGTAACTCTCACCCCTCCCGGCTGTGCCGCAGCGTCCGGAGCTCGGACTCCAGCTCATCAATTCTGCCGGAGTTCCTCCAGCAACCACACTTGTTGCAAATGTGGTCACTGTGGCTCGCAATGGGATCTGCCAGCTCCCACATCATACAGCTACAGCACATCACCTGCCCAGCCATCTCTACTTAGATAATTAATTTATTAATTAGCTTTGCAGTGTTTTTTTTTTCAAATTTGGTGCAGATTTCCTACCAACCAATCAGGTCACAACTTTCCTGTGATGTCACTTTTTTCAGTTTTGGCTTCAATTACTCTGTGCCCCGAGGTCACCGCTCCGGTGCTCCTCCCTCCGAGTCTGCTCCCTGGAGACAAGGCCGTGAATCCCTGAGGTAAGCTAGATTTATACTCACTGCTCCGGTGCTCCTCCCTCCAAGCCTGTTCCCAGGATTTACTCACCAATCAGCTGCTTTTTCTTTAAAATCCACTTTCAGAAGAGTGCCTCGCCTGTCTGGTGCACTCCCGAAGGCACTGCCTCTTCCTATCTCTCTTTTTTTCTAGGTGGAGGACGAGGGAGGGATGGAAACACTACAGCAATGTAATGTTTGGGGCTGCTCTGTTCTTTGACATTGGGTCCTCCTCAATTCCCTCCTGAGTCCTGATGGCTGCGATGACTTCTCCCAGAATGCTTCAGTCACTTCTCACTAGCGCCCTCTGTTGGATGTAGACACCAAAACTGTAGTGGTGATGTTGGGAATGGCTTTAAACAGGAAATTAGAGAGGCTTGTAATAATGGATGACTTTAATATGCAATTAGATTGTGCAAAACAAATGAGTAACAATACCGTAGAGGAGGAATTCCTGGATTGTATACGGAATGTTTTTCTGACCCAATTCATTGAGGAACCAGCAAGAGAACAGGCCAACCTCGACTAGGTATTGTGTAATGAGAAAGTAACAATTGGCAATCCAGATGTGCGAGGCCCCTTAGGATTGAGCGACCATAATGCGATAGAATTCTTCATCAAGATGGAGAGTGACATAGTTGATTCTGAGACTTTTGTCCTGAATCTTAATAAAGGAAAATAGGATTGTATGAGGCACGAGTTGGCTATGTTGGATTGGGAAACGTTTCTTAAAGGGATGACAGTGGATAGGCAATGACAAACATTCAAAGAGCGCATGGGTGAACTGCAACAATTGTTTATTCCTGTCAGGCGCAAATGTAAAACAGGAAAATTGGCCAAATCATAGCTTAGAAGGGAAATTAGAGATAGTATTAGACGCAATGAAGAGGCATAAAAATTGGCCGGAAAAACAACAGGCCGGAGGATTGGGAGTTGTTTAGAATTCAGCAAAGGAGGAACAAGGGATTGATAAAGAAGGGGAGATAGATTACGAAAGTAAGCTTGCAGGGAACATAAAAAACTGACTGTAAAATTTTCTACAAGTATGTGAAGAGAAAAAGATTGGTGAAGACAAATGTCAGTCCCTTGCAGTCATAAACAGGGCAATTTATAATGGGGAACTAAGAAATGGCTGACCAACTAAATACATAATTTGGATCTGTCTTCAAAAAAGAGGACGCTAATAACATTCAGAAATGTTGTGGAACACAGGGTTTAGTGAGAGGGAGGAACTGAAAGAAATCAGCATGGTAGGGAAATGGTGTTGGGGAAATTGATGGGATTGAATGCCAATAAATCCCCAGGGCCTCATAATCTACATCGCAGATTACTTAAGGAAGTGGCCCTTGAAACAGTGAATGCATTGGTCGTCATCCTTCGAGAGTCGATGGACTCTGAAATAGTTCCTACAGATTGGAGGGTAGCTAATGTAACCCCAGTATTTAAAAAGGGTGGCAGAGAGAAAAAAGGGAATTATAGACCAGTCAGCCTGACGTCGGTAGTGGAAAAAATTCTAGAGTCCATTGTAAAAATGTAATTGCTGAGCACATGGAAAAGAGTGGCAGATTTGGACAGAGTCAGCATGGATTTAAGAAAGGGAAATCATGCTTGGCAAAACGACTGGAATTTTTCGAGGATGTAACTAATAGAGTTAATGAGGGGTAGCCAGTGGATGTGATTTATTTGGGCTTTCAGAAGGCTTCCGACAAAGTACCATATAAGAGATTGGCACGTAAAATTAAAGCACATGAGAATGGGGTTAGTGTATTGAGATGGATAGAAAACTGGTTTGCAGACAGGAAACAAGGAAAAGGAATAAACGGGTCTTTTTCCAAATGGCAGGCAGTTCCTAGAGGGGTACTGCAGTGATCGGGGCTGGGACCCCAGTTATTCACACTACATATTAATGATTAATATGAGGGAATTAAATGTAATATCTCCAAATTTGCAGATGACACAAAGCTGCTTGGGAGGGTGAGCGGTGAGGAAGATGCAGAGATGCTTCGGTGTCATTTGGACAAGTAGAGTGAGTGGGCAAATGAATGGCAGGTGCAGTATAAAGTGGATAAATGTTAGGTTATCAATTTTGGTAGACAAAACAGGAAGGTAGATTATTATCTGAAATAAATTGAGAGAGGGCAATGTGCAACGATACCTGTGTGTCCTTAAAAACCAGACGCTGTAAACCAGGTGCAGCAGGCGGTAAAGAAGGCAAATGGTGCAATGGTCTTCATAGCCAGAGGATTCGAGTACCGGAACAGGAATGACTTCTTGCAAATGTACAGGGCGTTGGTGAGACCACACCAGGAGTATTGTGTGCAGGTTTGGTCTCCTTATCTGAAGAAGTATGTACTTGCTGAAGAGGGAGTGCAGTGAAGGTTTACCCAACTGATTCCTGGGCTGGCGGGACTGACATATGAGGAGACATTGAGTCAATTAGGACTATATTCGCTGGAGCTCAGAAGAATGGTGGGGGGGTGGGGGAAACTCCTGGAAACATGTAAAATTCTAACAGGACTAGACAGGGTTGATGCAGGAAGGGTGTTCCCGATGGTGGGGTAGTCCAAAAGCACGGGTCCCATTCTGAGGATATGGGGTAAACCATTCAGGACTGAGATGAGGAGACATTTCTTCACCCAGAGAGTGCTGAGCCTGTGGAATTCGTTACCACAGAGAGTAGTTGCGACTAAAACATTGTATGCATTCAAGAAGGAGTTACATGTAGCTCTTGGGGCGAAAGGGATCAAAGGGCATGTGGAGAAAGTGGGAGCAGGCTCTTTAGTTGGTTAATCAGCCATGACCATTATGATTAGCGGAGCAGGCCCGAAATGCCTAATCCTACGCATTCTCCTAGTTTCTATGACGAGATTGTCCGATGAGGAGAGAGTGAGGATACTGGGCCTTTAGAGTGATTCTTTAGAGTTTCAAATAATGTGATGTGACTTCATGAAGTGTGCAAAATTCTCAGTGCTCAATACGACAGATGCAGAAAGATGTTTGCCCTGGGTACGGGGGCGACGGGCGGGGTAGAATCAAAGGACACTTTCTCTGAATAAGAGGTAGTCCATTTAGGACTGAGATGAGGAGGAATTTCTTTGTTCAGAGGGTAATGAGTCTTTGGAATTCTCCACTCCTGAGGTCTGTGGTAGGTTCATTTATTGAGTGTGTTCAAGACTGAGATTGACAGTTGTTTTGATATAAAAGGTATCAAGGGATATGGGGATAGTGCGGGAAAATGGTGCTTTGGTAGAAGATTAGATATATTCTCGTTGAATGACGGAGCAGGTTCAAGGGCCGAATGGCCTACTCCTGTTCTCTATGTTCCATTGGATTGGCCAATAGTTATGATTGGCAAGATACTGGAGAGGTTTGCCATTGCCTTATGAAGGCGGCTGACTGGGACTCTCTCCCGCTCTTACTGCCTGCCATTGTAGCCCACCTCCCATGACCATCAAGTCCTGAATTGGGATTTAACCTAGAGCTTCTGGCTCAGAGGCAAGGACGCTCCCCACTGCGTTTCTGTCAGCACAGGAAAGGGCCCTGTGCGTGAGTGTGTGTGGCTTCTAGCATGTGTAAGTGAGCCGCACTGTGAACCCGGCTGATAACCTTCAATTGGTTTTCAGTGTAATTCTGAGCACAATCAGGGCTGTTTAGCAAGTGTTTTCCTATCCCGGAATCACATCTGATGTTGGACACAGACAGAAGAAGCATGTCTGACAGCAACTGTGGAGAGAAAGACAGAGTTAATGCTTCGAGTCCACCTGACTCTTCTTCAGAGCCATTCGGACTCGAAACGTTAGCTCTGCCTTTCTCCCCACAAATGCTGACAGACCTGCTGAGTGTTTCCAGCAATTTTTTGTTTTTGTTGCAGATTTCCAGCATCCGCAGTATTTTGCCTTTATTTTATTATAGAAAATTCATGTCTATGCACTGTGACTTTTTCAACTAAATAAAAACTTGGGGGACAGTCATTCACTGGTTCATTTCCCATAGCAATGCCTTGACCAATCAAGAGTCAACCTGCCTGGTTAGAATTTGAACAAATGCTTGGCAGTTAACTGTTCCCTGTTGCATTCTCTATGACAACATCTCTACCAATCAGAGTCCACGTGCTAAACAATCAGCACTCTCTTCTCCATGCAGTATACATTGTTGTTCCCTTTACAATTGGTATTCTTGTGAATCTGTCCTGATGAGTGCAAGATGAAAAGCTTCCACAGCATATCACCTTTTTCAGCAATACTCAAGTTCTGTGCTAACAAACAACTATTTGCTTTTATTTCTTCATGGGATGAGATTGTCGTTGGGAAACCAAACCTTTATTGCCCGTTCCTAATTTCCACTTGAGAAGATGGTGGTGAGCTGCCTTCTTCAATGTTACAGTCCAGCTGGTATATGCACACCCACAGTGCTTTTAGAAAGGGGTTCCACCTACATACAAACGCATGAATTAGGATCAGGAATGGGCTGTTCAGCTCTTCGATCCTGCTCCGCCATTCAATAAGATGCTGATGGCTGATCTGACTGTAACCTCAACTCCACATTCACAGCTACCCTGATGACCTTTGCCTCCCTTTGTCAAGAAGATATCCACCTCTGCTTTGAAAATACTCAATGACGCGGCCTCCACCACTCTCCGCGGAAGAGAGTTCCAAAAACTAACAACCCACTGAGAGAAGAGAATTCTCCTCATTTCTGTCCGAAATAGCAGGTGTCTTATTTTTTAAACTGTGTCCCCTACTTCTAATCCCCCACACCACAGGGGAACACATCCTCGCAGCATCTATCCTGTCAACCCCCTCCGGATCTTAAATATTTCAACAAGATCACCTCTCATTCTTCTAAACTCCAATGGATACAGGCCCAGTCTCTCCAACATTCCCTCAAAAGGTTACCCCCCCATCCCAGGTATCACTCGAGTGAACATTCCCTGAACTGCTTCTATTGGATTTATATCTGTTCTTAAACAAGGATTTCAATTTTCCTCACGTTATTTTTTACGTCATATTATTTTATAAATCAATTCATTTTCTATATCAAATATTGTTTCTTCCATTAAAGCTGGGAGTATAATTCCAATGTACATCGTTGCCTATAAAACAATATGTGACATTGTGAAAGCTCCTCCAGAAACCCCATTCCTTTCTTCCTCCATTTGTTGTACAGACCATGAGTTAAGCTAAATCCATGGGTAATCTTACCAATCACAGTGGGCTCCAAATCGATAAACACGGCTCGGGGAAAGTGTCTACCTGCCCCCCGTCACACTGAAGAAGGTGTTGAAGGAGTCCTCGCCTCCTCTGGTGCTCCTGTGACTGTGCATTGTCCCTTCTGTTTTGATCTGGTGCTCCAGGCAGTACAGCTCCCAGCAAGCGTTGCCAATCTGCACACCGGCCTGGCCAATGTGGAGCGAAAGACACTGGCACTGCAGTGGAGAGAACATTTGATTATTTCCATGGGTCATTGTGGGCAGTGCTTGATCAGCTCAGTGGGAGGGTGGAAGGCAGATGTTACACAGATGGCCACTTACTACCTGTCCACTCCCTCCATGCCGCTCCGTGTACAATCTGTACTCACCATCCCTTTAAATGACCTGCCACACTCCGTCCCATGCACTGCCCTTCCAGACCCCCACTCACTGTACACTGCCTCCTTGCCCTGCCTGTACTGGAAGCCATTTTCATCCTGCGTGCAACTTACTCTGTGCTAATCTCCATCACCTTTTGCCTGGCTAACTCATTCATTGCCCTGTCACCTTCATCATTCACGGCCTCATGCTCTCTGTACTCTTTATATCATGGATCTACATCTCTCTCACTCTTTGCCTCAACAATTACTTGTAGGAATTGAAGGCTTAGGAGCAGGAGCAGGCCATTCGGTCCTTCGAGTCTGATTCTCCAATCGATAAGATCATGCCTGATCTGACTGTGGCTTCAACACCACCTTCCTGTTCGCCAATCCCCACAACACTTGATTGCCTTCTCCATCAAGAATCCATCTTGAATATATTCATTGATACAGCCTCAAATGCTTTCCAAGAAACATTATTGGTGTCCTTAGCTATTCCTGGCCCCATGCCCTTCCACATACCTCCTGATCATTCAGAATCACACTCCACCTTCACTCCTTCCAATACCTCATCATTCGATGTCCCAAGCCGCTTTTGTCCCGTTTCCCTCATCATTCAGTTCCTTATTTAAATCATTCATGGGATGTTGGCGTCGCTTGCAAGGCCAGCATTTGTTGCCCTTCCCTAAGTGTCTCTTGTAAAGGTGCTGGTGTGCTGTCTTCATGAACCGCTGCAGACCATGAGGTTTAGGTGCACCCATAGTGCTGATAGGGTGGGAGTTCCAGGATTTTGACCCATTGAAAGTGAAGGCATGGCCGATATATTTCCAAGTCAGGATCGTGTGTTGTTTGGAGAGGACCTTCCAAGTGGAGGTGTTCCCCTGTGTCTGCTTCCCTTGTCCTTCTATGTGGTAGAGGTCACAGGTTTGGGCGGTGCTGTCGAAGGAGGCTTGGTGAGTTGCTGCAGTACATCTTCTAGATGGTACGCACTGCTGCCACACTGCATCGCTGGTGGTTGGAGTGAATGTTTGTGGATGGCGTGCAAATCAATCAGGCTGCTTTGTCTCGCATGGTGTCAAGCTTCTTGAATGATGTTGGAGCTGCATTCATCCAGGCAACTGGAAAATATTCCATCACACTCCTGACTTGTGCCTTGTAGATGCTGTTTAGACTTTGTGGGGCCAGGAAGAGGGTTACTCTCTGCAGAATTCCCAGCCTCTGACCTGCTCTTGTCATCACAGTATTTATATGGCTAATGCAGTTCAGTTTCTAGTCAATTGTAACCCCTGGGATGGTGATAGTGGGGGAAGCTGTGTTCAATTCTGTCTACTACACTTTTCCCATTGGCAGAAGGATCGAGAACCAGAGGGATACAGATTTAAGGCGATTGGCAAAAGAAGCAATGGAGATGTGAGGAGAAGCTTTTTCATGCAGCAAGTGGTTAGGATCTGGACCGAGCTGCCTGACTGTGTGGTGGAGGTAGGATGGGCCCAGGCTTTAAAGAGGGAATTGGATTATTACCTGAAGAGAAGAAAGTGGCAGATCAAGAGGGAACGGGCAGGGAGAGTGGAGCTAGGTGAGTTGTTCTTGTAGAAATCCAGCATGGACAAGACAGGCAGGATGGCCTCCTTCTATTTCTCTTTGTGTACATCGTGGATCATTCGTTCAGCGCACTGTATGACTATTGCAGTAACATTACCACATGCGTCTGTACACCAAAAATGTGACACTTTTTTATATTCACTCCTTCCACGCCTCTCACATCTATGGCTTCAGTGGCACCAGCTGCCCTTTCTCCACATTCCATCCCACCCAATCTCTTTCGGACTCTCCTGGGCTGTGAGGCATGTGGCACTGAAGGAGGGAGGGAACAGGTGATGAGGCACAAGCGCATTGCCAGCAACTGGTACTGCAAACAGGCGTGGTGGCTGAAACCCTGCAGGGATTGGAGAGTCACACAGGCACACAAGACCGAGCTGGCCCGCCCGAGCAGTGGACACCCACCATCTTGCTGAACTGCTCCTGTTGCATGTGGAGAAATCGTCGCCCTCACTCCTCAGGTGGTACAGGCACCCTTGGCCACGCCCACTCTTACAGCACAGCTTTCTATTTGTTGCTGGCGATAATCCCCACCGCCAGCTCGACTCTTATTGGCTGCTGAGCGAATGAGGGGCAAAAAATGCGGCAGTCACTGTTGAATACAAGCAACAAGAGTTATAAGAGTTATAATCAATGATAACGCAACACATACGGAAATAGGAATTAGGAGCAGGAGTATGTCCTTCCTGCCTGCTCCTGTCATTCAACAGTATCTGATTGTGGCACAACTCTGCATTCCCACCTCCCTCCGAAGCCCTTTGACTCTCTTGTAAGTGAAGAGTCTATCCACCTCTAACATAAACATATTCAATTAGCCAGACTCCACCACTCGCTACGGAAGAGAATTCCACAGACTAACCGCCCTCTGAAAGAAAAAACAAATCTCCTCAACTCCGTCTTAAATTGAGATCCCTGATTTATTAACTGTGTGCCCTAAGTCTATTCTCTCCCACAAGGGGAAACATCCTCTCAACAATCTCTCTGTGAAAACTCTCTAAATCTTCAATTTTTCAATAAGTTCACCTCTCATTCTTCTAAACTCCAATGGATACAGGCCCAACCCGTCCAACCTTAGCTTATAAAGTAACCCGTCGTCCCAGCAATCAGTCACTTCAGAGCACTTCACTGAACTGCTGCTAATGCAAAAAGACCCTTTCCAAATAAGGAGACTAAAACTGTGCACAGCGTTCCAGATGTGGTCTCACCAACTCCATGTACAATTTTATCAAATTATCCCAGCTCTTAAATTGCATTGCCCTTGTAGTAAACGCCGGCATTCCGTGTGCTCCTAATCACTTGCTGTAAAACCATCACTTCCCATCAGTGACACTCCTACACTCATCACATCCCATCAGTGACACTCCTACACCCATCACATCCAATCAATGATACTCCTACACCCATCACATCCTATCAGTGACACTCCTACACCCATCGCATCCCATCAGTGACACTCCTACACCCATCACATCCCATCAGTGACACTCCTACACCCATCGCATCCCATCAGTGACACTCCTACACCCATCACATCCCATCAGTGACACTCCTGCACCCATCACATCCCATCAGTGACACTCCTACACCCATCACATCCAATCAGTGACATTCCTACACACATCACATCCCATCTGGGACACTCCTACACCCATCACATTCCATCAGTGACACTCCTACACCCATCACATCCAATCAGTGACACCCCGACACTCATCACATCCCAACAGTGACATTCTTACACTCATCACATCCCATCAGTGACACTCCTACACCCATCACATTCCCTCAGTGACACTCCGACAACCATCACTTTCCAATAGTGACACTCCTGCACCCATCACATCCCATCAGTAACACTCCCACACCCGTCACATCATTTCAGAGACATCACTACATCCATCATATCCCATCAGTGACACTCCTACACCCAACACACCCCATCAGTGACACTCCTACACCCATCACATCTGATAAGTGACACTCCTACACCCATCACATCCCCTCAGTGACACTCCTACACCCATCACATCCCATCAGTGACATTCCTATACCCATCACATCCCATCAGTCAGACCCCACACGCACCATGCCCTATATGTGAACCTGTGCTGTCTCTGGGACCTTGTTCTGCAAAAACTGGGCACCGTCTTGACTACACGTCAAAAAAGTACCTTACTGGTGGTATGCTTGTAAGGAAGATGGGAGCCCATTGTTGGTGGTTGGTGTGAGCTCAGCAACACAATTCTGGTTTGGTCAATGTTTGCTTGACGAAGCCTATCATATGACTGAGAACTGTTTCTTCACTGAGACACAGAAGGGACTTGTAGGCGCTGCTTTACCCACCATTATATTGTGGCAACACATTCCCGACATGACACTAATGCCCACTGAGCTCTTTTCATAAAGGTAAGATACAAAATTTCACCTCTCAACAAGCCCAAGATTTCCACTAAATGCACCTACCAGACAGTGTCGTAGAACCAAATGCACCAATTGCTCTGTTTCAAAGGACTACAGATGATTCACTGCACTAGAGCTGGCTATTCAGCGCCCCCCTGCTCCTTGCCTGTATCCCTGCCCCACACCAGTTACCGTCCACCCCCACTTCATCTCTCCACATCCTCATATCCTTCTGTTCCTTTCTCCCTCACATGTTTGTCCAGATTCACCCACCCCTCCCTTAAATGCATCGTCACGATTCAGCTCAGCCTGTGGGAGTGAGTTCCATATTCTCACCGCTCTCTGAGTAAAGAAGCTTTCCCTGAATACCCCAATTGGACTTAATAGTGAGTAGGTTTATATTGATGGCATCCTAATGTTCTGGTCTCTTTACCTCAGCAACCCCCCTCCCCCTACTACACAAGTGGAAACATCATCCCTAAGTCTACCCAGTTGAAATTCTAGTTGTCCTTTTCTGGGCTCACCCATCAATCTTTGTGTTTCCCACCTCATTTTGAATACCCAGGAAGACTGCCACAAAATACATGACAGCATGAACAAACTTGCAGAATGTGCATGGAAATGACAACTGAAGTTCAATGTGGATCTGGATAGAGGATTGCAACTGGAAGGCGCAACCACTCCTTCACAAATACGCCTCGTAACAAGGCATAGAATAAAGGAATCACGTGTTACTGATTCACAAAACATTACCAGTGGCAACACGGTTCAGCAAAGCTATAATAATCACAAACAAAGCTTTGTGGTTGATAATGAGAAAAGTACAATTGAAAAGTAGGATAGGTGTCTGGAACTTATATAGAACCTGAGTTAGACCTCACTGGAGTATTGTGCAAAATTCCACTTTCTGCATCACACTCGGAATACTGAGCACAGGTCTGGGTTCCATGTCACTGGTTCGATTGTTCCTGTGGCTCTATCCCCAGCCGTCTGCATAGGATGACCAAGTTCCCAGTCTCCCGGGTTTGAAACTGCACGGCAGAGCGCTCATAGAAGCTCAACGTGACCGGGGGAACTTTTCTGTTCTCTGCTCCACCTTCTGGCTGATGAGCTAATCGGGCATCCATCCCCAGGAGTGCAGTCGGTAAATGGAATTGTTTTGAAATTGTCCCGTTTCGGCAGGGGTTCTTGCTCATGGGAACTCACACCCCATCTTGCAAAGGCACAGCGCCAAGGCTCTGTTCCTGAGATTCTTTCTGACTGTGCCCGTGCGGTGTTCAATGTCCACCTCCTGCAGCTCACCTGTCCCTTTCCCAGCAAGGAAATTTTTCCCCACACGCTCCAACAGGGAACGCACTGTCTGTCGTGAATGTCTCTGTGTATGACCAGTCTGTTCTCTTCCTCCATTTTACCTGCACTGCTATTGGGTGGAAATGGAGAAGCCCTCATCTGATGCTCCAAACTCGCTGGGATTGTCATCCAGATTAATTTCCCTACTTGGTAGACCATTAATGCTGTCAGAAGGGCTCATGCCTGCAGTCTCCCGAGTGGTTGTAAAGCCACTTTGTCATGTTGTGTCCTGGCCTTTTGCAGTGTCCTGCCCCACTGTCCAGGGGAAGAGACTTCCACAAGTGCTGGGGACTTGGAGGGGGAGGGGATCGTTCACCAAATCATCGGTTGTAGGGTGGCCTTGGTCAAAAGCAGCCCTATCTAAACCCCTGTCGGTAGACACTTACAGTTTGCTTGCACGCAACAGCCCTACCAGTAAGTGGGCCACCAGCCTCGTGTGAGTTAGCAGACGCCACTGCATCAGCGATCGGAGCTCCTGTGTACCTTCAATCTCCGTGGGAGGAGGTGCCAAGATTGTTGGGCACATACCTGCCTCATCCCCTGGGTCACAGAGACTATGAGGTACCTGTGAGACCATCTAGCAGGAGGCTGGTATTTCTGATCCAGCCCACTAGGTCGTAATCCATCTTTTCAAAAGACATCATGAAACGATTCGTTGTCCAGTTAACATGGCTCCCTTGCTTATTTGGGCTCGATGGAGCACCTGAGAAGTTATCTTCTCCTCAGCGTCAGATCGTGTTAACATGACGGTGACTTCCACCTGCTAGACTGGAACTTCCATCTTCCCGATCTCTGGTGCTGCCTCCTCAGGTGCCGTGGAAGCTGAGTTACTCACCTCGGTGTCATGTTGGGCCAGACTTCCCCCTGGCTCCGTTTTCATTCACCACCGGCCTTTCCAGCTCATTGACCGATGGGGAAACAGAGACGGAATTTATTTGTTCTCAAAAACAAAAAGATAATCCATCTTGACATAACTCTTGATGACAGTGGTTGTGGGGTCGGTGGTGTGGGGGGCAGTGGGGATGGGGAAAATGCAATACTCATCCGCAGTAGCTGCTGCCCCTGTAGACAGTTGGCAGGTAGAACATCGATACAACGGTAAACATTCAGTGAACGGGTGTAACTATGGAAGCGGGCGATGCAGGTTGGTGTCGACACACATGGCGGGTGCCTTGACAACATGGGACTATGTCACAATGGCTTCGCGCAGGACAGTGTGACGTCAGCACAAATCACATTTCCCCAACTTCGAGTCTTGAGTGAAGAGCCAGGGATCAAAGTGCAGGATTCTGCAAATGGAAAAATATAAATAAAGTTTTGCATTTCTTCAGCGACTTTCACCATTTCAGAATGTCCCCAAAGGAAAACCAATGGATTCCTTCTTAATGAGTAGTCACTGTGGTAACATAGGGCTGCAGTGCAACTGGGTTGCAAAGAATTGTTTTGGAGCTAAATCTAAACCTTTAATCCAGTCGGGTATTTGAGGAGGAAATTCTTCACTCAGAAAGTGGTGGGAATGTGGAACTAGCTCCCAAAGGGATTGGAGGAGCTGAATGGTGACAATGAACTTAAGGGGGGTGCGGGGTGGGGGAGCTGGATAAATGCATCAGGCAGAAAGGAATAGAAGGATACGGGGATGGGGGGGATGAAGTAGTGGGTGGGAGAAGGCTGGTGTGGGAAGGATCACCGGTCCGAAGCATAGGTGCCGAGAGGCCTGTATCTGGGCTGCCAACCCTGTGAAATTCTCTGAAATAGATCAGTGGCATCATTAATGATCTCTCTGATACACAAGCACCGTGTCTTCGCTTCGCCACACTCCGTTCAATCACCCCCTCTAATTGAATTCAGACACCCCTTCGTGTGGAATCCTTCTCCAGTTCATCTCTGATACATCCCCTGTGCTGGATCACTCTCCAGTTGACCTCAGAGACTCCCCAGTTTGGGATCCCTCTCCAGTATATCAGAGAAACTCCCCAATGCAAGACCCCTCTCTAGTTGATCCCTGACATCTCTCAATCTGGGGCCCTGCCCTAGTTGATCTCTGACTCCCCACAATGTGGGTTCACACTCTCGTTGATCAGAGGCATCCCCAATAAGGGATCCCTCTACTTGATTTCAGGCACCCGCTAGTGTGGCATCCCTCTCTCGGTGATCTCTGATAACTCCCCCACATTGTGGGATGACTCTCCAGTTGATTTCAGCCACTCCCCATTTTGGGAACACTTTCTGGTTGATCTCGGAGACTGCACAGTGTGGGATCACTCTCCAGTTGATCACAGACACTCCCCAGTGCAAGACCAGTAGTTGACCTATGAAACCTCCCAATCTGGGGCACCGCCCTAGTTGATCTCTGGCTCCCCACAAAGTGGGTTTACAAACGAGTTGATAAGATACATTCCCAGTGTGGAATCCCTCACTAACTGATCTCTGACACAGTCCCAGTGTGGAATCTCTCTCTAGTTGATCTCTGACACAGTCCCAGTGTGGAATCTCTCTCTAGTTGATCTCTGACACAGTCCCAGTGTGGAATCTCTCTCTAGTTGATCTCTGACACAACCCCAGTGTGGAATCTCTCTCTAGTTGATCTCTGACACAGTCCCAGTGTGGAATCTCTCTCTAGTTGATCTGACACAGCCCCAGTGTGGAATCTCACTCTAGTTGATCTCTGACACAGCCCCAGTGTGAGATCCCTCTCTAGTTGATTTCTGACACAGACCCAGTGTGAGATTCCTCTCTAGTTGATCTCTGGACTGGTTGGATCTTCCGCTGTTGCG
This sequence comes from Carcharodon carcharias, assembly GCF_017639515.1. Taxonomy (NCBI): domain Eukaryota; kingdom Metazoa; phylum Chordata; class Chondrichthyes; order Lamniformes; family Lamnidae; genus Carcharodon; species Carcharodon carcharias. The sequence continues at coordinate 1,932,398 of NW_024470701.1, read as the reverse complement.
CAGGCGCGGTCGCTGCTCGACCGTTTACTTTCGAATCGGCAATCTCGCGCTGATCTTCCCGCCACCCGCATGCAGGCATGCGCAGTCCCACTGCCGCTCACGCACGCGCAGTCCGGCCGCATTCTTCCACGAAGTGTCTCTCAGTCCCGCCTCCTCAACCACCGCACGTGCGCATTGTCATCCTTCCAACACCCTCCGGCACGGAAAGTGTCCTTCCGCGAGCTCAGGGGTTCGCCGTCTCCAATTCCCGCCCTTCGCACGTGTTATCCCGGCTGCTCCTCCCCTCCCCTCCCCCACAGCCCGACGACGGTCCGCGCCCGTGCAGCGCGATCGCCTGTTGTCCGCGCCGCTTCAGGTCACACGGAGTTGAAGCGTTAACTGTGTTCATCTCCCCAGATGCTGTCAGACCTGCTGAGTTTTCCAGGTATGTTTATTTTTTTGGTTTAAGAGTCCTCAGGTATTCCCAGCATGAAGTTTAATCCGGGCTCTCAATTCACTCACTCACTGGACTGTTTCCCGCATCCTGAACACGCTTTCCCACTAACTGGGCAAGGATTGTGGAAAATATTATATTAAACAGTTTACAGAGACACAGATCCCACCGGATCAGACAGAATGTGATCCACTGGATCATACAGGGCCAGATCCACTGTGTCAGGAAGTGTCAGATCCATTGGAGCAGAGCGAGGGAGATCCACTGGGTCCAATTGCGTCAGGCCTAAGGTTTCTGATAGTGTCAGATCCACTGGATCAGACAGTGTAAGATCCTCTGGATTAGACAGTGTAAGATCCTCTGGAACAGACAGTGTAAGATCATCTGGCTCAGACAGAGTGATATCCAGTGATCCAGATCGTGCCAGGTCCAATAGATCGGACAGTGTCAGATTCCATGGTTCAGGCTGTGTCATGTCAACTGGAGCAGACAGTTTCAGACCTTCTGGTTCACACAGAGTGTGGTCGCTGCTCCAGATAGTCCCGAACCATTGAAACGATTAGTGATAAGTCTCCTGCATCAGACAGTGTTAGAACCTTTGGTTCAGGCAGTGTCCAGATCCTCTGGTTCTCACAGAGTCAGATCCACTTGCACAACCGGTGTCTGATGCTCAGGATCAGATAGTATCAGACCCACTAGATCAGACAGCATCAGATCCTCTTTCCAGAGAGAGTGAGATCCAGTGCTACAGGCTGTGTTAGAACCTTTGGTTCAGGCAGTTTCAGACCTTCTGGTTCACACAGAGTGTGGTCGCTGCTCCAGATAGTGTGTGAAATCATTGAACCGATTAGTGATAGATCTTCTGGATCAGGCAGCGTTAGAACGTTTGGTTCAGGCAGTGTCAGATCCTCTGGTTCACACAGTCAGATCCACTCAGCCGGTGTCTGATCTTCTGGATCAGATAGTATCAGACCCACTAGATCAGACAGCATCAGATCCTCTTTCCAGAGAGAGTGAGGTCCAGTGCCGAACCATTGAAACGATTAGTGATAGATCTCCTGCATCAGACAGTGTTAGAACCTTTGGTTCAGGCAGTGTCCAGATCCTCTGGTTCTCACAGAGTCAGATCCACTTGCACAGCCGGTGACTGATGCTCAGGATCAGATAGTATCAGACCCACTAGATCAGACAGCATCAGATCCTCTTTCCAGAGAGAGTGAGATCCAGTGCTACAGGCTGTGTCAGGTGTTCTGGTTCTGACAGTTTCAGACCTTCTGGTTCACACAGAGTGCGGTCTGCTGCTCCAGATAGTCCCGAAACATTGAAACGATTAGTGATAGATCTTCTGTATCAGGCTGTGTTAGAACTTTTGGGTCAGGCAGTGCTACAGGCAGTGTCAGGTGCGTTGGTTCAGACAGTGTCAGATACCCTACAGCAGGCAGTGTCATTTTCTCAGTTTCAGAGAATGTCAGATGCTCCGGTTACAGATCCTCTTTTTCAGTTAGTGTCAGGTTTTCCAGTTCAGATAGTGTCAGGTAATCTAGATCGGACAGAGTGAGATTCAATGGTACAGACAGTGTCTTGTGTTCTGTTTCACCCAGTGCCTCATCCTCTGCTTCAGTGTCAGATCCACTGGATCAGGCACCATCAGATCCACTGGATCAGAAACGTCAGAAAATGTCAGATTTTATGGCCCAGATAAAGTGAGATCCACTGTTACAGTCAGTGCCAGGCGCTCTGATTCAGACAGAATGGGATCCAATGGTGCAGACTGCTGTGGTTCAAGTCAGATCCTCTGGATCGGAGAGTATCATATTCGCTGAGCCTGACAGGGTGACATCCAATGGTCCATACACTGCCTTGTGCTCTGATTCAGTCAGTGCCTCATCCTCATGTTCAGCCAGTATCTGATCCTTTGCTTCAGCGAATACCTCATCCCCGAAACAGCGCTGGGTGGGTAGGGGGATGTGTGGGGTTGGGGTGGGGGGGACCGTGGGAGGAGGGGAGTTGTTGGGAAGAGGGTCAGATATGCAGGCAAATCTCAGAGAATATTAAATACAATAGGACAATACTAGTAGGGGGTTTCAACTTCCCCAATATTAATGGGGATAGTGTTAGTATGGAATGCTTAGAGGGAGCGGGTTGGGGGGGTGGTGGTGGACGGTGACGGAAATCTTAATGTGCATGCAGGAGAGCTTTTTTGAGCCTGCACGCATAAATTCCTACAAGAGAGGGGCGGTACTGGACTGAGTCTTAGGGAATGAAGCCGGGCAATTGGTAAAAGTATCAATGGGGGAGCAGCTCCAAAATAGTGACCATAACTCTGTAAGATTTAAGGCAATTATAGGAAAGGACAAAGATAGACCGGAAATAAAGATCATGAATTGGAGAAGGCCGATTTCAAATTGACAAGACAGGATCTGGCCAAAGTGTATTCGGAGCAGCTACTTGTTGGAAAGTCTACATCAAACCAGTGGGAGGCATACAAAGAGGAAATAGTAAGATTTCAGGGCCAACATATTCCCGTAGAGTTGAAGTGCAGGACCAACAAGGTCAGTGCACTCTGGATGTCAAGGGATACAAGCAAAATAAAGAAAGCTCATGTCAGATACAGAGGGCTGAAAACTGTGGAAGCCCTAGAGTAGTGTAGAAAGTGTAGGGGGTACTGAAAAATTAATTAGGAGGGTGAATAAGGGGCAAGATAAAGGAAAATCACAAGGCATCTTATAAATATATTAAAGGTAAGAGGATAACCAGGGAAAGAGTAGGATTCATTATGGACCAAAGTGGCAATGTGTGCTTGGAGGTGAAGGACGTAAGTGATGTTTTGAATGATTAATTTTCACTTGTGTTCACAAAAGGGAGGGCCGGAGGTAGGTGTAGTGATTGGGGAGGGGGACTGTGATATACTTGAACAAATTGGCATTGGAAGCGAGGAGGTGTTAATGATTTTAGCGGGATTGAACATTGATCAGGCCCAGATGAGGTGTATCCCAGGCTGCTCTCTGAGGCAAGGGAGGAGAATGGAAGGGCCCTGACACTAATTTTCAAAACCCTTTGTCCACAGGAGAGGTGCCAGCGGACTGGAGGACTGGGAATGTAATAACATTATTCAAGAAGTGTTGCAGTGATAAACCTGGTAATTACAATCCATTGAGTCTTACATCAGTGGTAGGGAAACTATTGACCAAAACAAGTCTGAGCGACAGGATTAATCTCCACTTGGAGAGGTAGGGGTTAATCAGAGATAGTCAGCATGGCTTTCTCAGAGGGAGGTCATATCTAACACATTTGACCGAATTTTTCGAGGGACTGTCTGGTTGTGTAGATGAGGGTAGTGCTGTTGATGTAGTGAGCATGTACTTCAGTAAGGCTTTTGACAAGGACCCACATGGGATCCAGGTCAATAAGTTAAGTGGCCATGGGATCCAGGGCAATTTGGCAAATTGGAGCCAAAATTTACTTCGTGGCAGGAGACAGAGGGTGATGATCGAAGGTTGCTTTTGCGATTGGAAGCCTCTGTCCAATGGCGTACCGCAGGGATCGGTGCTGGGAGTCCTACTGTTTTTACTGCACATTAATGATTTGTACGTGAATATAGAAGCTATGATCAGTAGCTTTGCAGATTGGTGGTGACGTAATTAGTGAGGAGGAAACCCTTAGAGTCCTGGACGATATAGTTGGGCTGGTAAGACGGGCAGAGCAGTGGTAAATGGAACTTAATCCAGAGAAATGTGAGCTGATGCATTTTGGGAGGCCAAACATGGCAATGGAATACACAGTGAATAGTAGGAAACTCAGAAGAACAGGGGATCAGAGGGACCTTGGTGTAGATGTCCATTGATCCCTGAAGGCAGCAGCGGAGGAAGATAAGGTGGTTAGGATGGCTTACGGGATATGTGCCTTTATTAGCCAAGGCATAGAATTTAGAATCGGGAAGATTATGTTGGAGCTTTATAAAACGATATTTGAGTCACAGCTGGAGTACTGTGTGTAGTTCTGGTCGCCAAACTATTGGAAGAATGTGATTGCACTGGAGAGGATGCAGAGGAGATACAGCAGGATGTTGCCTGGGCTGAGAATTTCAGCTATGAAGAAAGGCTGGATAGGCTAGGGCTGTTTTCCTTACAGCAGAGAATGCTGGGGAGTACCTGACAGAGGTAGGCAAAACTATGAGAGATAGAGATTGTGGAGGTGGGAAGAATCGTTTGCCCTGAGATGATGTGTCAATAACCAGGGAGCATAGATTTAAGGTAAGGCGATTTGAGGATTTTTTTTTTACACCCAGAGGGGTTTGGAATCTGGAACACCCTGCCAGAGGTGGTGGTAGATGACAGAATCTTCACAACGTTTGAGGAGTATTTAGATGAGCACTTGAAATGTCATAGCAGACATGGCTATGTGCCCAGTGATGCAAAATGAGATTAGAGTAGATTGGTGCAGGTGGCCGGCAGAGACACGATGGGCTGATGGGCCTGTTCCTGCGCTGTACAAGTCCACAACTATGACTTCGTGACTCTATGGCACTTATGCAGCCATTATCTGATCCCCTGGCTCCGCGAGTGCCTGAACCCCTCGTTCAGCGAGTCACTGATCCCCTGGATCAGCCAGTGACTGATTCCATGATTTCGCTGATGGCTGATCCCCGATTCAATCATTGTCAAACCCCATGTTTCAGCCAATGTCAGACCTCTGGTAGAGACAGTGTCATATCCTCTGGTTCAGAAAGCGTCCGATCCCCTGGCTCTGCCAGTGTCTGATTCCCTGGCTCTGTATGTGTCAGATCCTCTGGCTAAACCAGGCTCTGGTCCTCCAGTATTGACATAACCAAGAAATATATTTATTTACAGTGCACACAATAGCTTTTGCAGTAGAACAACCTGTTATATACACCAAGGCTTTATTTATATCTCATTTTGGGAGAATAATTAATTCATTTAAAAAGCAGGAGGAGGTGCACAAGGTTCGTATCCTGGGGATTTCGTGTTCATTCAGGGTCTGGACAGCAGTAGTTGACTCTGCAATTATGTGAACAGGTTGCAGGCTCATTGGGAGACTTGGAAACATTTTGAACGCTACAGGAGTAAGGTTGAAAATTCCGCTGCGCGAACTCGGAGCTGCTGTTGCTCATTATTGAATAACTCGCCATCCATTGCGAATGAACTCAACGTGCCCGGGAATCTAAACCTGACTGGCGTGCTATGCAGGCAGGACAATAACACAAGTGTTATTATATCTGAGTTCTGATCATTCTCCTGTAGGACATTCAATCTGTCTTTCATAATCCAAGACATTATTTTCGCTTCCAGACATTTCCAGGGCTCTGTCACAAACAGTCGGTAACAGGACAGAGGATCAGCAAATCCCTCAATAAACTTTCACCACTGTGATGATGAACTACAGCACTGAAACCCGCGGAGCTCTCAACAGTCCAGTAAAGAAGGAGACCATAGTAACTGCCTGATCGTTTTGAGCTGTGAGGATCTGAGAAACAACTTTGTGAAAATTTAGGAGCAGACTGTGGCTGCATGTTCTGTCATTGCCCTGACCAGCAGAACAGATCAATTGGGGAATTAATAAATCCTCAATTTCTCTCCATTTGTTGAACCATATCTCTGTGTGTTTTGTTGCACAAAGTCTGCTAACGTTTAGAAAGAGATCTGAAGACCAAGTGACCTTGCAAAATTATGCAAAATGAGTTTTCTCATTTTAAGACTTTTGCTGTGCAAAGTTCAATGAAATCAACCAAGACTAAACATTGATGAGCAGCCAACTAATACATTAAATTACAGGGAATATATCCCGCTTTAACTTCATAACTAAAAAGAAAAACTCACTCCGAGTTTATACGTTATAGACACAACTGTAGTCATGTAGCCCTAACCTTAAGGTCTGGCGCATTCCGGCTCTAACAGGAACCCTTTTCCCTTCTTCACCGAGGTGAAACAAAGTCTCTACCATTCAAGACTTTGAACATAATTAACTGAAATTCCCATTGAAGATTCCCTCTGCTGGTTCCACCATCTTTAACTCTTACCAGTCCGTGGTTCTAACGAGCTATCTGCTTGGTCATTATCTGAAAAGCAGTCCTTTTCTTCTGCATGGCATAGCACAGCCTGCTGTGGGTCTTCTTTCCCCTGACACTTCCGGTCTGATTTTTTCTGAGGTTTTGAAGTCTGTACTCATCAAAGCACAGGTTACTTCTTCCTTTGTGTCAAGGTGTTAAAGCTCACCACTGACTTTCAGTAGGATTGAACCTCAGCCCCAGATATCCATGTTAACCAGATCACAATGCCCTGTCTCCTGGAAGAGTTCAATTCAACTTCGCGCCGTCCTCCATTCCAGGGGGTATTTTTTTCTTGCTTTAAATTTGAAGAGAAAGCTTGGATTATTACTAACTTATAACGTCCATGAGTCATGACAATTGGATGATTCAACAGCAGTATCACTGTTTTTTTGAAGTTCTCACTCAAAGCCCCACATGACAGAGTTTCAAACTCTGTTGCTGCTATTCAGTATCAGCAGCAAAATCATTAAGTAGAAAGCGATTAAGAAAGTAACTTAGATAAATCAGTCGTGTGATGATTATTAGGGGGATGAATGTGTTGAACGATCCTGCCAATTCGTGTTTAATGAGAATCTCATGCAGCTCATTGCCAGGGATAATATTTCTCATGGATGGATTAGTTATTTTCCAAACAGCTGCTTAAAAGCACTGACTGCACAGTCTCTGCCCCTTTCCCACTGATTGTCATACGTGCTTGATGAACTTGTCTGAATGGATGGGGAAAGGAACAGGACACAGCTGCAGCTGTGGTGTCTGAGGTCAAAATCATCACACAATGTAGAACCCAGTGTTTCATACCCTGGAAAGGAACAGACTCCAACTGAACCTTCAGTGTACCAAGTATGTCTGAGACCTGGTTCTGAAGTTCACTGCTTTGTTGTTAAAAGCTGATTTGCATTTACAAGCACAGTGGCTGCACAGGAAGACCTGGGGAGTTCGAATACTTTCTTGCAGAATGGCCGTCCCACAAAGCTGTGCTATCCAGCTGAATACGGCCAACTAATGGCTCGTTGCAGTTTGGGTTTCAGCGCCACCGTGGAAAGCAAAGCGCTTATTCAATGATGTGAAAGTAGCAGCCAGTAGGGTCCAGGGCTGTAGACGCCAAACTTGGAGGCAGCCGAATGTCGATGACCGGCATTGGGTGCTCCCAGATTGGCTTCAGCCATATCCACATCCCACAACTCCCCCAAACCCGGCCGCCCACCAGCACCAACAAAAACGGTCGAATCTGGCTTTACCTCTGGCACACATTCCGCGCTCTTATCACTTCACTCTCATGCCAGGATGTGTCCAGGCCTTCGGGTACATTACTGCCTCATCTGCTATATCTCACAGGCACTGACAATCCTGCGCTGTCATCTGGAAAGCAGCATGTGTATGAGAGCGCTGTGGGTGATTGGGATTCCCCACATTTCTCTTGAGCTGGGGAAATGATTTTCAGTGAATAGTCACTCTCCATTTTGACAAAACATGTTTTAAAGTCGTGTTGATGCAATACTTTGTCTCTGTACCCAAAGGAGGGGGTGTTCGACTTCTCTCATTTTCAGCATTTCCGCCACTTTTCCTGCAGGGATTTTTTTTCACGGGTTCCAGTTGGGAACTCACTATGGGCCGTGGGTGCCTCCGTGTTTCTGAGCAGTGAATCGTCTTCCTCCATTTGACCTGCATTTCAGTCGCTGGAATGGACGAGACCACACCCGCAGGAAGCACTAACTCACTAACACCGTCACATGGAGCCGTTTCCTCTGCCTGATATGGGACAGTCACGATGGTGTCAGACACATGCAGACCTCCAACAGGAGATTCAACAACCTCCTACCCCACCAGTGCTTGAGAAACCATCTTGCTGTGGATCAGCCTGGCCCACCTCATAAAGCTGCTCTACCTCACACCAGCCCACTTCTCCAGAGGTGGAGATGTCACGAGTCTCCACGGCAAGTATCTATCGGAGGACGTTCTTCCTCCAAAGCATCTGAATTTTGATGTCTGTCTTTAACTGCTCTCAGCTTGACTGCAGCCTCCATCTCATTAGCACAAATCAATCAGCCTCACCACTTTCAACGCGTGACATGCAATCTGGGGTGGGACAGTGGGGCAGTGGCTGCCAACAGGTTCCCGTTCAGCTAGGACAACTAAAGCATTGCTGATGAGGGTCCCTTTGGCTGTTACCGAGCAATGCCTGTTGGGGTGCGGCAGTGTGAGGGTGGGGCTATGAGGGGAAGGGGCAGAGGTGACCCCTGCTTCCATTTTCAGTTAGCAACTTACTTTTTTCCGTGAGTGCCTTGGTGCCAGTGACCACTGTATACTCTTCCTTCAGTTCCCTTGTTTGAGGTTATGGAGCTTGGAGGAGGCCTCGCCTGCAGGTGTTTCTACTCACTGTAGATTCATTCTCGACTCAGGGGGGCACCCAGACCTTTGGAGAGATTTCCATCGTTTCTCCCGTGTCACAAAGTCTTTGAGAAACTATTGAGCCCATCCAGCTGGCCACTTGTGGATGACATGAAAATTGGTGGGTTGGTAAGTAGTGAGGAGGATAGCCTTAGCTTACTGTAGGATATAGACGAGCTGGTCAGATGGGCTTATCAGTGGCATATGGAATTTAATCTGGATTAGTGTGAGGTGATGCACTTGTGCAGGACAAACAAGGCACGGGAATGCACGATGAACGCAAGGACTCTGGGATGTACCGAGGATCAGAGGGATCTTGTTGTGCATGTCCATCCAACCCTTAAGGTAGCGGGGCAGGTAGATAACTTGTTCAAGGTGGCATATGGGAGACTTGCCTTTATTTGCCAAGGAGTATAATATAAAAGCAGGGAGGTTATGCTGGAACTGTATAAAACGCTGGTTAAGACACAACTTGAGTATTGCATGCAGTTCTGGTGTCCGCAGTATAGGAAGGAAGTGGTTGTACTGTAGAGAGTGCAGAGGAGATTTAACAGGGTGGGCCTGGAACAGTTATGAAGACAGATTGGATAGACTGAGGTTAATTTCCCTACAGCAGAAGTGATTGAGTGGGGACATGACTGAGGTGTATAGAATTATGAAGAGCATAGATAGGGTAGGCTGAAAGGGAATATTACCCTTGGAGGAGTGGTCAATCACCAGCGGGCATAGATTTAATGTAAGGGGCAGGAGGTTTAGAGGGGATGTGAGGAAGAATTTTTTTCACGCAGAGGGCGGTGGGAATCTGGACGTCAGGGCCTGAAACGGTTGTAGAGGCAGAAACCCTCATAATATCTATGAAGTGTTTGGATGTGCACTTGCGATACCCTGGCAGACAAGGCTAAAGTGCCTAGTGCTGGAAAATGGGATTAGAATTGTCAGGTACTTGTTTGATGAGCGCAGACTCGGTGGTCAGAAGTGTCTTTTAACTGTGTTGTGGGCCTCTATGATTTTATGACTTGTATATCCGAAGGTATTGCCATCCCACGTTACCATAACCCACCTCTTGAAAATTCACAATGACCCAGTTAACTTTTCAAAGTAACCGTGACCATCTCCCTCGGCTCCACTCCCTCAGTCCGTCTCTCTGAGCGTTTTGTTTGTCTTCTCTCCAACTCCAACTTCAGATCCAGTTACAATAACATGCCCCCTGCACCTGATTGGCAGGAACTTCCATCTTCCCAAACTCAAAGGCTACATGCTGAGCCACCACGGCAATTGAGGCTTTTGCATTGTTGTCATATTGGACCAGATTTCCACCTGTTTTCTCTTCATTGAGCACCAGCTTTGCCAACCCATAAACCATCGTGGAAGTGGGGATGGAAATTAATGTTTCCCAGAACCTTCCATGTCTCCAAATGTAAATGAACAATGTGGTCATGATCATGACTGACAGTGCGGGGTTACAATGTTGACCCACAGTAGTACCTGCCTGCAGAAACAGGTGGCAAACAGAGCCCACAGACACTTGGAGGCTGAGCTTGTGGACAACACAATCACTGGGAACAGATGCACGGGGGCAAAGAAAGAACACGGTCAACAAATTATCAGAGGCAGAGGAACAGGGCGAATGTGGAAGAGAAGAAATCAAAAACTCCATGCCCTAGGAAATGGCGATGAGGTTGAGGATACATAAGACATCGGAACTAGACAATTGAATGTAATTTATAGACGTGACATTTCCTGGACAGAAGTAATTTACACAACTACTCAGACCTGGATGAGAAGGGAAATACTCTCACAAACATTAATCCAAAACTTAATGCCAGAGCACAAAGAAATGTTAAAACGTTCAGGCTAAAACCAGGAAATATGTTCTGAAAGTTTGAAAGGGAATGGTTACCCGAAGAAAGATGCAATGAAACCCAGGAAATTTATGCTGAAGTTCTAATGTGGAACTGATATTTCATAACTGGGGACGAGCAAAGACAAAGGGACCAAAAGGAAGCGACGTTAACTGAATGTTATATGGCACTGATTGAGATGGACCTGCTATCCTCTGGTTGAGCAGTTGTGAAAAGCTGTATTGAATCGCAGCACATCAAGAAATGAATGAGGCGTCACTGAGGATTGAAAATAATACATTCATTGAAAAAGCGTCCTCCAAGCAGATAAAAGAAAGATCTGGTCCAGTTGGACCCAGAGTGTTTAGATAAGATATGTGAATGCACTGAATATTTTGAGTATCAGATGATGATTGATCCAGAGAATATCACTGTTTCATGCCCCATGTAAATTACCAATAGAGCTGAAAGGAAGCTTGAAGGTGAGCAGAAAGAGACAGAGAGAAGAAAATAATTACCCAGGTCACCGAGCCTAGAGATTGGTAAACTCCAATGGTGTGAGAGAGAAGGCAAAATGGCGAGTAAGTATTTGCCTGGATCCCAAAGACCAAAATCAAACAATAAAGAGCACTGACTATGTTATTCCAACAGTGCAAGGGACCATGCCAGAATTGGCAGGTGCCAAAGCTTTCAGCAGCTTGATACCAGATATTGCGACTAGAACGTGAAGCTTGATGAGGAATCTTCACTCCTGAGATAATTCAACACACCCTTTGGGCGGTTCAAATTCCATCATCAATCATTTGCCCTTAAAGTGAGCACGGATTTGTTGGAGCAGAAATCAGATTTAAACAGGGGATGCAACAGAACAGTCAACATAACTGATACCCAGCTCTATGTGTGAATCATAGAACGGTTTCAGTACAGAAGGAGGGCATTCAGCCCATCCAGCCAGTGAAAGTACGCTGCAGGAGCAATGTCACTACTGCCAATTGTCCACCCTTTCCCCGAAACCCAGCAAATATTTTCCCTTCAGCTTCCTGTCCCATTTCATCTCAGAAACCATGCTTAAACTTTGCTCCACCTCTTTCTCGGTCAGAAAATTCGAGACCTCATCTCCTCACGGTGTCAAAGGGGTTTTGCTCAAGTCACCTTTGCTTCATTGGCAAACACATTAACCTAATCTGATCTGATTCTCGGCCCTCCTGCCAATGTGAAGAATAACTATCTACTCTGTATCGATCAATCATGATTCAGGTCTAATCTACCTAGTCTCACAAGCTTCTCTTCTCCAAGAACAACGCCAGCTCCTCCAAACTATTCACTTAACGCAGGTCCCTCATCGCTGAATCCATTCCCGTCTAATCTTCTGTACTCACTCTGGTTCCCTGACATAACGAGGGTAATGCTTGAACTGCAGGCAGTTCAGAGATGCTGATAGCAGTGACGAAGGCGTTGTCTGAGGACCAAATCTGCAGTCCTTTTAACTGGTACATATTGGAGTTCAGATTCACATTGGAACAGGTATAATTCCGAGAGACTTTAAACGGGTGGCTGCTGTGAGGATGTTTCCCTTTGATCCGGAATCAGAACTAATGGCACAATTTAACAATATGAGTCAGGCATTTAAGACGGAGATTATGAGGAATTCCATGTTTCCCAGATTCATTAATTCCCTTCCCCAGTGAGCAGTGGAATCCGGGTCATTGATTATATTCAATGCTGAGTTCGGCGGAGATTTCATAGACAAGGGAACGTAGGGCAATGGGGGGATGGACATGGAAATGGAGCAAAAGTTTGTAGTTAAGGGCACAATCTTATCAGCGATGACCTTATTAAATGGCGGAGTAGGCTCGAGGGCCCTAGTATCCTTCTCCTGCTCCTATTTCTAAAGACCTTAATCGCTTTTGATATCTGAAATCTTTGAACAGGAAACGACTTAAATTATCTCACACCACAGTTGATGTGATAAGGGCGGATATAGTGTGGGGAATGGAGAGTAAATCTGTTGTGCAGCGTGAATGGTTCTTTTTGTTGTTGAGGTTGTTGAGTTTAGAAGTTGAAGTCATTTTTGAAGACATTTCCTTCTGCCTCTGCCAACTGAACTGGGCTTTGGGAAGGGAGGGAGTGCGTTTGCTGTCATTTCACATCTGCGCCGCCAGGGGCTGCTTTAAGTTTCGCCTAGCCCTCCTGTGTCTCTATGGTCCTCCCAGTGTTAACTCTTGCCCACCCGCTGCAACGTCCGCTGCTCTTTGTCGAACACCGGCCACAGGTCGGCAGCAATGGCTTCGTGGGTTCAGTGTCTTATTCCCGGCATTTATTTTAAATCGACAAAGAGAAATGAAGAATCGACTGTTCAGAATGGAGAAGGAACTGGAACTCTGACCCGTCGAGGAACTAAATAAAAATAATAATAGTGATAAGAATTAAATGAAAAATGAGAATCAGCTTCATGTTCAGCAGGCAAATAGTTGCGCATGTGCAGTCGGTTCACTCCCAAAGTGCAGTGCGGCCCTGCTCACTGATAGAGGGCTTTCCCATCCCTGCGGGATTGTGGGAACTGCGCCCGCCATTGCACTATCACCAAATAGGACAAATATAAATCCTTAAGGTGAGTAATGTGTTAAGTAATTGGGACAATGTGGTGGCCATTCGGCCATTGGAGTCTGTCCGGCATCCAATAAGTTCATGGTTGAATTTCTACCTCTAAACACTCACCCTCACAGACATACACACACAAAAACAGACTCACTCCCACTTGCTCGGATATAAACGTGCATAAAACACACACCCAAACAAAAAACACATCCACATAAAACACACAAACTCACACACATAGGCAAACACAGGGTAAGATTGAGCAAGTGTGTAACTTTGTGTATGTGATAGTGCGTTGCGAATATATTACTTTGTATCTGAGAGCCTGTGAGAGTGTGTGTGTGTGTGTGTTTGATGGAGAGCGTGCGAGGGAGAGCTTGTGAGTCAGTATGACTGACTTTGTGTATTTGTGATTCAGGAAGTATGTGCTTTTGTGTGTTAATAGTGTGTACATAAGAGTGTGTCATTTTGTTATGACGAAAGTGACTTTGTAATTGTGTGAAAGAGTGCGTGATTGTGCGAATGTGTGCCTGTATATGGTGGGGCAGCAGGGTGTGTGACATTTAGAGTGCTTGAGAGAATGTGTGAATGTGCATGTGAGTGAGAGTATTAGAGAGGGAGAGTGCTTCTGAATGTGTGTTTGCTATTGCCTGTCGATGCACATGAATGCTTCTCTGCAAGAGTTTGTGAGTGAGTGTGATAAGTGAGTGCGCACAAGTGTGAGAGCTGAGTGCTTTCTGTGAGGGTGTGGGAGTAAGGATGTGAATCTGTGTGTGTGCCTGCTTGTGAGAGATTGAGAGTGAGAGTGCCAATGTGTGTGAGACATTGAGTATACGATATTTTGACTGTGACAGAATCTGTGTGTGTGTGTGTGTCTGTGTGTGTGCATGTTGCTGTGTACCTGCGTGCATGTGATTCTGAGTCTGTGAGTGAAAGTGTGTATATGAGGGTGAAAGAGAATGTGTGGCATTGTGAAAGTGTGATATTGAATGAGTATTTGATTTTGGGAGTGTGCATGTTTGACGGAGTCAGTGTGTGCTTGAGATTAATGTGTGAGTGCTTCTGTGAATATGTGTGAGGCAAGAGTGAAAAATTGTGGAATACAGAGTGTCTGTGAGTGTCTGCCTGTATGAGTGTGTGCATGTTGTGTGTAAGAGATAGAGAGAGAGAAAGAGAGAGAGAGACAGTGTGGGATTGTGTGAGCATGAGGTTTAGTGAAAATGTATGAGATAGAATGTGTGTGTGAGAGTGATTGTGGGGAAAAGTGTGATTGTACGTCAGTCTATTATAGTGTGTGTGTGTGTGTGTTTGTTTGTGTGAGAGAGAGAATGCGTGACATATTCACAGTGTCAGATTGAGTGAGCTTGGGATTTGAGTGCGTGCGTGAAAATGTGCCTGTGAGTGGGTGTATGTGAGGGTGAGTGTATGAGGACCAGTGTGAGTGTATGATACTGTGAATGAGTGCAGGCGAGATAGTGCATATGTTTGAGAAAGTGTGTTTGACAATTTAATAGTGTGAGATCGAGTGAATATCTATGGCTGCGTGTTATTGTGAGTGTGTTTTTGTATGAGCGTGTGTGTGGGTTTGTGTGTGTAATTGAGTGAGTATGTGTTTGTGTAGTTGTGTGTGTGTGGGTTTGAGAGAGAAGCTGGGATTTTCCACGCCGGGCTTGAGTGTTCTCATAGCTTTTCCTATTTTTTGTTCATAAGCACACTCCCTATAGTCAGGGGGACAGCCCAGGCTATGCCACCCAGAAGCTTGTGCACACAGGGAGGAATCAGTCTTTGCGTGTGTGCTTGTGAGCCTCGCATGAGACCCCTTCTCTAGATGCTTGTCGTTTGCCGTTCACACAAGCCCTGATTGCAAAGCTTTGCTTTAGCCAAACGACATGCTCCGAGTCCACTTTAGCTGTATATCGCTGGAGAGCTAACCTCAGCGATGTGAGTGCTGCTGAAGAGTTCATCCGAGCGATCTAACTACTGCTGGAGAGACAACCCAAGCGATGTAACTACTGCTTGAGAGAACCCGAGCTTTGTAACTACTGCTGGAGGGTCCATTAGAGCGATGGCTGAGATAATCGGTACCATTTGTTGCTCAGGAAACCACCATCCCCAAAGTTCTCAATTGTTCCCAATGTCCATGAGCTCTTCCAGGCCTCCATCCTGTTTTGTCCTTAAAAGTTGGTCCGTGCATGTTCCGGGCCGGCGCGATTTCAGGCTTTCAAGCATGTGGGGCGGGGGGTCGGTGGCTGGGAGGGCGGTAATTGGACAGAATCGGTTGAAACTGGCATGTTACACTACAAATATGGACTTTTCATTCTAATATGCAAAATACATTCTTACCTATGTCGTTACAATTTACTAGTCAGAATGAGTTCATGTATTTGTGCAGGTGTAACAATGATTAATTTCAAAATGCCGTAAAACCCCATTGATAAATTTTAAATTCATACAAAATGAAGGATTGCATTCAGATCCCCTTGCTGCTGTCCACATAATTATTTACTGTAGCTTAAATATGTTCCATGTTGAATGTTAACTTGCAAACTATGTGTATAAATCCAGCAGCCTGCTGGTCCCAGCCGCACGGCAGCATCAGTTGTGCCTCTGGTCGAGTTGCGCACGGATTTCTTCTCTCTTTGGCACAAGATCAATATCTACATTTTTGGATATGTAAGTTTTGAAATCCAAGAATTCGAAGTGTTTACAAGCTTTGACAGGAATATATCTTTGTAAGAATGACGCACGTTCACAAACACTTACTTGGGAAATTCTGTTCAGTTCCACAGGACTGAGTTCCGTGAATTTGACTAAAGTTTGCTGCAAGGATAGTGATCTGCCCTCAGCATTATGTACATCCAAAGTGATACATTTGGTAGCTTATTATTTGAGGACATCACCGATGATTTTGCTTTCCAAACATCACGAAAGAAAACGTTTCAATGTTTTCGAATCATATGATGTGCAAACAGATTTGCTGCAGTTTGTATTACTGCTTCCTCTTAATAAGCTGCTGATTGGTCTAACAGCTTTTCTGTTTGTGTCGTCAAAAGTTTTCATTTTTACCAATTAACAAATCATGGACGTATTTTAAGTTGAAATTATTATCTAATGCAGTTATTTTGTAAGATGTATTTTAGTTCCAAATTAATGTGATATTTGTGCCTTTACTGTTGCAAATTTGCGAAGATAAAATTTGCAGTCCACTTTCTGTGAGCATTAGAAAGGAAACCTTTTACGGAATGGGCCGTTTTAAGCTTGACATACCTCAGCGTCTCAGAATGTCTTAATCCAGTCCTGTAACTGACATTCATAAGACACGTCTTTGACTACTGAAGACCTGGCTATTTCCTTGTATTTCTATTCAAAACTTACTGACTTTATATTTCATGTCATTGAGTTTATTTCAGAGCTGGAAAACGTTAGGCAATTAAGAGGTTTAAGACAGGGCGAAGACTGGAGGAAATGGACACAATGAATGTCTGTGAGAAATTGGAGAAAGGAGAATGGAAACTGTGTAAAACTCTAGTTTTCCAAAAAATGATAGACTTTATACATCAAACATGTTAAGGTGCAGTACATGATTGTTCCATAATGGCAAAATAATGCAGATGCTGAAAATCTGAAGCACAAAAATATGCTTGGAAATTCAGCAGGTCTGACAACATCTGTGGAGAGAAAGACAATATTAGTGTATCGACTCCGCATGACTACTCTTGGGAGCTCTGAAGAAGAGTCATACGGACTCGAAACTTTAACTCAGTCTTTCTCTCAACACATTCTGTTAGACCTGTTGAGATTCTCCAGAATTTTTTTTGTTTTGTGTACTTGACTGTTCCACTTTGTCTAATCTTTTGATGCAGCATGCGTTACTCTGATAATTTTAAACACACTTACAAACTGGTTAGGCTTATAATTCTCATTTTACAATGAGCACTGCCTTGTACTTTTTTTACACAGAGATCAGGTTGATGACAGAACATTAACAAGGTATTTTGTAAATAAAAAATATAGTATGCACTGGAACAACAATCTCTCTCTCCCCTTCTCTCTTACTCTCACTCTTTCACTCTCTCTCCCACACACACACACGAAGACGAACAGACTGACAGACACAGGTACCTACACAAAACAGACTCACCTTCAGCACTCTCCCACTGTAGGATGCTGTCACGTTCACATGGCGCAGAAACACATTGCGTACACGCACACACACACACACACACAGACAGACACACACAGACAGACAGAGATATGTACACTCTCTCACACAAACACACATATAAAGAGACACAAACGTACAGGCGGACAGATACATAAATAGATGCGTGCACTCCGATAGGCACGCACAAACATACACAAACACCTACACACATGCACACAAAAATCATACGTGCAGACAGCCAAATACACAGGTGGACATATCCTCAAATACGCACCCACGCAGATATACACACGCACGTACACATAGGTGGACAGGCTCTCAGACAGACACAGACGCATATAGCCACAGACATACACACAAACACACACACACACACACATACACATTGTCACACACATTTGCACACACAGACGGACAGAAACATAAATAGACATATTTACTCACACAGTCAAATACACACACGCACACACAACCTCGCCTTCAGCAATCTCCCTCGGCTGGGGTTTATCGTGACAGCAGGTGCACAAACACCCACCCACACACACACACACACACACACAAATAGATGCTAAATAATTAAGATCAATTATACACTGTAGCATAAATTGACATTTGGTTGCTAAGTTGGGCTTCAGACCCTATGCAGAGGAATACAATTGTACGTGTTTCTTTTATTGGGCATAATAACTGATCCACAGGGTGTAATGTTCAATCTGACTTGGAAAAGTTAATTTGATAGACAACACACAGACGGGTTAATTTAGTGTAAATCGTGAATTGGTCATGATAATGAATATACAGGATATAAAGTAAAGCTAATTGTTGTATTGGTCTTGAAAAGATTTCAAGGGGAGAAAAGAAAGGTATATCGGTATTTCAGCTGATAAGCAACTAAATCAGAAGATTTCTGATCTGTGAGGAGGATTGAATAGCATTTCAAAAGGGCCTGGACAAGTTAGTGGAATGGATAGGCTGGTGGTAGATGAAGTTCAATGCAAATAGTTGCGAAATGATTCATTTTAGTAGCGAGAACATGAGGAAAGACAGCACAAAATGAAGGATACATCTCTGAAGGGGGTATGAGCAGAGGGACAAGCCATTGACGGTGGCAGTATATTTTGAGTAATCAGTAGCTAAAGCAAGGCTGTATTTATCGTAAAATAGAGTATAAATGCAAGGAAGTTAGTTCAACTTGTATAAATCACTAGTTTGGACTCTAGTTGAAGTATTACGTCGAGCTCTGGGCAAGGAATGTGAAGTTACTGTACAGAGGACAGATAAGATTCAGGAGAATGTTTCCAGGTTTGTGTCTGGAGAAGTTACAGGAATTAGTGTTGGGTAACTTGCTGTTTGTGGTATATATAAATGATTTAGAATTGACGTTAGGATGGTTGATCATTAAGTTCGCGAATGACACAAATATTGTTGGGGTGGTAAATAGTGCCTAGGATAGCCCCAGATTAAAGGAGGATATAGACGCGCTGGTCAGATGGGCTGATCATTGGCAAATGGAATTTAACCCGGGTAAGTGTGAAGTGATTCTCTTGGGCAGGACAAGCAAGGCAGGGGAGTACACGATGAATTGTACCTGGGAAGTACCGAGGATCAGAGGGACCTCGGTGTGCATATCCACCGGTCCCTTAAAGTAGCGGAATATGTAGATACGATGTTTAAGAAGACATATGGGATACTTGTGATATTAGATGATGCATAGTGTATAAGAGCAGGGAGGTTATGCTTGAACTATATAAAATGCTGGTCAGGCCACAGCTAGAGTATTGCATGCAGTTCTGGAATTCGCATTATGTGAAGGATGTCATTCGACTAGATAGCGTGCAAGGGAGATTTACCAGGATGGTGCCTGGACTGGAGAGCATTAGTTATGAAGTGAGATTAAACAGACTGGGTTGTGTTTCCCAGGAGGAGAGCTGATTGAATTGGACCATCATTCAGTGTATAGTATTATGAGGTGCATAGATGGGGTAGACAGGAAGGAGCTCATCCCCTTGGTGGAGTGATCCATAACCAGTGGGCGTAGATTTAAGGTAAGGGGCAGGAGGTTCAGTGGGGATGTGAGGAAGATTTTTTTCAACTCGAGGGTGTTGGGCATCTGGAACTCACTGCCTGAAAGGGTGGTTGAATCAGAAACCATCATAACATTTAAGATATGTTTGGATGTGCAATTGCGATGCCAAGGCAAATAAAGCTATGGACCTGGTGCTGGAAAGTGTGTTTAGAATAGTTAAGTACTTGTCTGTCTGGCGCAGATTCGATGGGCCGAAAAGGGCCTTTTTCTGTGTTGTAGACCAACCTCCAGCCAGGATCGAGTGTAATGACGTCATGATGGTGGATTGTTGGTGACCCTTTCCGAATCGAAGCAATTGGGCCGGATTTCGATTGGCCAATGATTTGCAAGCAACTCAGCCATTGGTTTACGCTGCTGTCAATCGCAAAGTGGCAGGGATAGGTTTTGCTGAGGTGAGCAAGGCGCTCGGCTATTGTTCGGATTTTGAAGCGGGATTTTCATTACTCCAGGAAATTCCAGGGTTGTTCCATCTCTCCGATTGGATATTAGAACTGTCACTCATGCTGAAACGCTCCAATCGGGCAGGGCTGGTGTCCCTCACACCTTCGGGACTCTCCATTTGTTTGAGGAGCTATCAGTCAAATATTGAACGATATGATTGAACGAAACTCCGCGCTAGATGGTGGGAATTGGTTTGTGGTGTCTGATTAATTGAAGTGCTGACCGAAGCGGTCGGAGCTTACTGATTGGCTGATGCGGCTGTCTGTGATGGTGTTCAGCTCCCTGATGGGTTGATACTACTGTGGTCAATGGTGAAGATCGCTAATTGGCTGAACTATCTGTGAGTCACTGGTTGCAGCCACGTGATTGGATGAAGCTGATGCCAGTCAGCTGTTGGAATGAACTGTTTGGCTGAACTGTCTATCAGTCAGCAGTTGTCGCTCCCTGATTGGTTGAGATGAATGTCGGCGCAGCAGAAGAATACCCTGACTAGGCCCACGTGACTCTGGGTCAAAAGGCTGCAGCTCCCTGACTGGATGAAGCGACTGTCAGTCATCCAGTAGGTCACCTTGATTGGCTCATGTAGCTGTCATTCAGTGAGCGGTTCTCCCTGACTGGCTGAGGTGGCTGTGGATGAAGATCTGATGCTGATCCATTGGCTGCCGCGCCTGTCAGTTATGGGGCTGATTGCCCTGATTGCTGTCAGTTAGCGGCGGCGATCCCTGATTGGCTGAGGCAACTGTCAGTCAGCATGCAGAGCTCCCTCATTGGCGGAAGTGGCTGTCTGTCAGCGGCCGGAACTCTCTGATTTTCTGAGGTGTCTGACAGTCAGGTTTTTTTCTTCATTGATTGAATAATTGATGTAACCGGATATTTCACCATTTTCTGCATCTGCTCCCGGAACTTGGACTGAGTCACAGCGTAAATAAATGTGTTTGTGCAGCAATTTAAACTCTGCAGCATAAATCCGACTTGTTGGAATATAAATTCAGGATAGGTGAGGTAAATTAACCCTCTCACATAGAAGAATTTTATAACATACACCGACCACAGGAGGATGAAGGTGCCGGATATGGTGAAGAGTAAAATCATAGACTTCCTCCTGCTCTCCATCTCTGGGTCACTGCGATTCTCTCCCTTACTCTGAGCCCTCAGTCCCTTCCGGACTCGACTGGTCACTAAAATGTGTCTGACTGTCAGAGCGTTGATCAGCAGAATTAATCCGAATGGGAGCAATGGGGTTAAAACTTTCTCAAACCAGAAAAATCCAACCCATCCGGGATCAGTAAGATAGCTTAGCTTTGTCTTACAGCCACACTGTACATTGTCAATTATCACTTTAGGTTCCATTGTAAAGTATTGGGGGATGTTTTTTAAACAGAGCAGGATACCGGTTGTCGCTAGAACCACAGCCGCTGTTTTCCCGGTGCAATATTCTGTTTTCAGCTTCTGGCAACGAATGGCCACAAATCGATCAAAGGAGAAAGTGACGGTGAATCAGACAGAACAGTCCATGGCGGCAGCCTGCAGGACACCGTGAACACGACACACAGGAGTGAGGTACAGGAAACACACCGGGAAATAATAATAATTGATCTTGTTCAGTATGACGTTTGTGATAATGACCAATAGATCCGCCGTTGCCATGGCCACCAGGTAGCGAGTGGTGCAGGTGGAGAGGCCGCACTTTCCCCGGGATAGGATCACAATTCCCAGTAAATTAACTGTCAGAGAGAGGGGAGAAGTGCCTGGAAATTATTGATTCAACATTCTCCATGTCTGACCCTCACAGGGAGGACAGGATTTCAGCACCAAAACAGAGTTTGGTCACAGGAGGACAGGCAGGCGACTGGCTGGTGAGTATTTCAGCTTTTAGCTTTGCTTTTAGATTGAAATTAGCAGCTGAGTTACAATCACTTGTTGATTATTATTAACTTTAGTAATTTAATGATTGGGGGAAATTAAACAAACAATAAAGGTGAAACAACAAAAAAGAGCCAGACATGAGCGGGTGTTTAACGGCCTGGAGTTTACCTGTGAGGGAGCAGAACGGCTGTATAAAGAGTGAGAGTGGAGCGGGTGCATATAGAGCAGGAGTTTACCTGTGAGGGAGTGGAGCGGCTGTATAAAGAGCGAGAGTGGAGTTTACCTGTGAGGAAGCAGAGCGGCTGTATAAAGAGCGATAGCGGAGTTTACCTGTGAGGGAGCGGAGCGGCTGTATTAAGTGTCGGGTGGAGTGCCCCTTTGAGGGAGCGGAGCGGCTGTATACAGAGCGAGAGTGGAGCGGGTGCATATAGAGCAGGCGTTTACCTGTGAGAGAGTGGAGCGGCTGTATAAAGAGCGATGCAGAGTTTACCTGTTAGGGAGCCTGTTCTCACACAGGCACTGGGCGGTGCTGGAATTCGAAAGGAGTGATGTCAGGACAAGGGGGAGAGCTGGTTTGTAGTTAGTGAGTAAGGTGCTTTCTTTTTTCTCCACTTTAAAACTACATTACAGTAGGTAACAGTTACCGCATTTGACTTTATTTTGCCAGAAAATAAGCTAAATCGTTTTTTACTTGGCTTAAATTTAGGGAAAGAGTTTTTTTAATAAATATCAAACAAAATGTATGGCAAAGGGACACAGTCACATGATTTGCATGGGGATTCTTTGACACGCATTGCAATGTGAATGACCACATGTGCAGGAAGTGCCACTGGATTCACCAGCTTGAGCAATGGGTTTCAGAGCGTTAGCGGCAGCTGGAGACACAGCAGTGCATCCGCAAGACTGAGAGTTACGTGGATAGAACATTTTTAGATGTGGTCACTCAGCAGCTTGAGGAAGTGCGGGAATGGGTGACCACCAGTCAGAAGAAGGGAGACAGGCGTGTAATGAGGCAACACCGTTTTTCTGTGTTGGAAATGATAAGGTTGAATGTTCCTCTGGAGAGTGCAACCAGAGTCAAATTCCAAGCACTGTGGGTGTCTCAGCTGCACAAGTGAGGAGGGGTAAGATTGCAAGAGCAAGAGTGGTAGGAGACTAAATAGTGAGCGGTGCAGACAGGAGCTTCT
Organism: Carcharodon carcharias; assembly: GCF_017639515.1. Taxonomy (NCBI): domain Eukaryota; kingdom Metazoa; phylum Chordata; class Chondrichthyes; order Lamniformes; family Lamnidae; genus Carcharodon; species Carcharodon carcharias. Next base: position 1,909,326 of record NW_024470701.1, on the reverse strand, counting down.
GCAGCCGTAGATGTGACTCCAGGATGGTGTGTTGCCTCCCTGGTACCAGGGTCAAGGATATCACAGCACAGTTGCAGGGCATTCTGAAGAGGGAGGGAAAACTCAGAGGTCGTGGTTCACATTGGTACAAACGACTTAGGTGGAAAGAGGATGACGTCCTGCAAAATGAACTTAGGGAACTAAGCAGCAGATTAAAAAGCAGGACCTCAAAGGTTGCAACTGGATGCCCCCCTTGTCACGTGAGAGTGAGTATAGGAATATGAGGAAAGAGACGATGAATGCGTGGCTGAAGAAATGTTGCGGGGGGGAGGCCTTCTGGTTCCTTGATCAGGGTATGTTTCTGGCGAAGTTGGCACCTGTACATGTCGGACAGGTTGCACCTGAGCTCGCACAGGAGCAACATCTTTGTGGGGAGGTTTGCTAGTGATGTTGGGTTGGGGTTGTGGGGGGAGGGTAAAACTAATTTGGTATTTTTATGTAATAATGAATGAAGGTATAGTAGAGGATGGTGCACAGCCTAATATAGAAGAGGAACTAAGTGAGTCTGGAAGGCAGAGCAAACTTATACCTGTTAAGGCACAGGGGAACAATGCAAGGCTGGTTCGCTGCTATTGTAATGAAAGGAGTCTTAAAAGTAGGGCAGATGAATTGAGGGTGCTGATTAACACATGGGAATATGATATTGTTGCTGTCACAGAGACATGGTTGATGGCGGCGCAGGACTGACAGCTCAATGTTCCAGGGTATAGAATGTTCAGGCATGACATGGGGCTGATGGCAACATGGTGGTGGGGGTTTAAAATGGAAGTTGGCATTGCACGATTGATCAAGAAGTAAATTAATGCCATAAGGAGTGATGTTATTTTAGAAGGTTCCTCAAATGAGGCCATCTGTAGAGAACTTAAATACAGTAGGCAATCACTCTGCTGGGGGTGCACTAAATGCCTCCAAATGTCAGGGGGGCTAGAGGAGCAGATATGTAGGAAAATCTCAGAGATGTGTACAAGGGTAATAATAGTAGGAAATTTCAATTCACCAATGTTAAGTTTGATAGAATTAGTGTGAGAGGCTTCGATGTGGTGGAATTCTTAAAGTGGTTGAAAGAGAGCTTTTTGAGCCAACACTAAAGCCCTACGAGAGAAGGGGCAGCACTGGACCTAATCTTAGGGAATGAAGCCAGGAAAGTGGTATAAGTGTCAGTGGGGGAAAGCATTTCGGGGAGAGAGACCATAGTTCTTGCGGTTTTAAGGTAGTTATTGAAAATGTCAAAGATGGCTTGTAAATAAAGGTCCTGAAATTGGGGAAGGCCGATTTCAATATTTTATGACAGGATGTGGCCAAAGTGGACTGGGAGCAGCTAATTGTAGGAAAGTCTACAATAGGCTTGTGGGAGTCATTCAGAAAGGAAATAGTGAGAGTTCAGGGCCAACATGTTCCCGTAGGGGTGAGGGGTAGGACAAATAATTCCAGGGGATACTGGTCATCAAGGGATATAGAGGATTGGATAAGGAAATAGAAAAGTGACTGATGGTAGATACAGGGGGGTTAACACAGCGCGGAAGCCCTGGAGAAGCATAAAAAGTGCGTGGTGGGTGATGGGTGTGGTAGTTAACAAGTATTTAGGAAAGTGAACAGGAGACATTACCAAACACTGGCAGGAAAGGTAAAGGAAAACCCAAGGCATTTTATAAATATATTCAGGGCCTGAGGATAACCAGGGAAAGAGTAGGACCCATCAGGGAACAAAGTGGCAGATTGTCCTGTAACCGAAGGACATAGGTGAGGTTATAAGCGCTTACTTTTCATCTGTGATGACTGTGGAAAAGGATGATGTAGGTGTTGAAATCAGGGAGGAGGACTGTGATATACTTGAACAAATTCGCTTTGAAAGGGTGGAGGTATTAGTGTTTTTTGCTTGAAAGTAGTTAAATACATAGGCCCAGATGAGATGTATCCCAGGCTGTAATATGAGATAAGGGAGGAGGGTGCAATGTCTCTGAAGCTTATTTTCAAATGATCTGGCCATTCGAGGGGTGCCAGTGTACTGGAGGAGAGTGAGAGAGGAGTAGCGGGGCCATTAGCAGAGAGAGAGTGAGAGAGGAGCAACGGGGCCATTAGCAGTGAGAAAGGAGAAGCGGTGCCATTAGCAGGGAGAGAGTAGTAGCGGGGCCATTAACATTGAGAGAGTGAGAGAGGAGCAATGGGGCCATTAGCAGTGAGAGAGTTAGAGAGGAGAAGCGGGTTCATTAGGAGCGAGAGACTGTGAGAGAAGCTGCGAGAGAAGCAGTGAGGCTGTTAGCAGGATTTGAGAGGTGGGGTGGAAATCACCCAGAATGATGTTGGAATCTGCAGCACACTGCCTGAGGGGGTGGTAGAGGCAGAAACCCTCAAAACATTTAAGAAGTATTTAGATGAGTACTTGAAATGGCATCGCATACAGGGTTAGGGGCCAAGAGCTGGTAAATGGGATTAGAATAGATAGGTACTTGACGCCTGGCACGGTCATGATGGACCGAAGGACCTGTTTCTATGCTGTGTAACTCGGATACTCTGTGACCCTCTGACTCTATGAGTGAGAGAGGAACAGAGCAGGCACTGAGACTAGGAGAGTGCTAGAAACAGCCGTGCCATTAACAGTGAGAGAGCAGAAGGAACAGCGGGAACGTTAACAGTGAGACAGTGCGAGTTGAGTGAGCGACCATTGGAGCAAACGGAGAGAGTGGCCACAGAGCATTACTGAGCAGGGGGAGAGGAAAGAGCATGAAACCAAGAGATCATTAAACCTATTAGCTGAAGTAGGCTATCCAGACAATGAACCTGTTTGACATTTAATAAGGTCATTGCTGACATGATAATCTTCAACTCCACTTTCCTTCCATTTCCCAGAACATTTTGTTACCTTTTTAATTCAAAATCTGCCTATCTCAGCCTTGAATATAACAAAAGACCCAGCCTTCAACGCCATCAACAGTAAATAATCCACAGATTACATTAAGATCTGAGCGAAGAAATTCCTCCTGCTCTCTGTGTTAAATAGGTGACCCCTAACTCTGAGTTTATGCCCTCTGGTCCCCGACCCTCCACAAGGGGAATCAACTTCTCACCTTCTACTCCTGCCAAGCTCCCCAAGAATCTTATTTGTTTCAATAAAGCTGCATCTCATTCTTCCAGACTCCAGTGAGTACAGGTATAATCTACTCAACCTCTCCACAGAAGAAAATCCCTTCATACCCGGGCTCAATCTAGTGATACTTCTCTGGGCTGCCTCTAATGTCAGTATATACTTCCTTAGATAAGGGGCCAAAACTGTTTACAGTATTCTAGGCATGGCCTAACTAATGCTGTGCAAAGTATTAGCAAGACCACCCAATGTTTTCCTCCATTCCCTTTGAATAAATGCCAACAATCCTGTCACCTACCCTATTACCTGCTGAAATTATATATTTGTTTTTTTGGGGGGTATTCATGCAGGCGGGGACTCCCAAATCCCTCTGTGCTGCAGCTTCCTGCAGTCTTTCCCCATTTAAATAATATTCAGCTCCTCTATTCTTCGTGCCACAGTGCATAACCTCACATTTTCCCACGTTATATTCCAGCTGCCAAGTGCTTGCCCACTCACTTAACCTATCTCTACCCCTCTGTGGAAACTTTGTGTCATCTTCACCACTTGCCTTTCCACCTACTTTTGTATCATCCATTAGAAAGAGATCATTAAAGAGTCCGGAGGGAGGTGATAGACCTTGAAAGAGCAGAGAGGGAAAAGAGCGCGAGAACAGCTAATTGGTGGGTATGTGTTGTCATTAAAGTAAAAGTGAAGTCTTCAGTTTGTTTTGAGGTCTGTAGGGTATTTTTCCTCCGAAAAAAGCTTCTTAAGTATAAATTCGGTACTGTTGTGCAAAATAATAATAACAATCAAGTGCTTCTAGGGGGAGATTCTTCAAGTGTAACGAGCAGGGATGCTAATATAATTGGTTAATTAATGAATTAAAATACATTAACGATGGCAGGACAGCTAATGTGTAGCTGCAGCAGCTTGTTGGCCTGTTGGACACCAAGGTGATCCAGAGAGAGCACATCAGTAGCAAGAGTTTGCAGCTCGAGAACATTTGGATCCGAGTTAAGGAGCTGGTGTCCGAGCTGCAGACATTGCACCACATCAGGGAGGGGAAAGTTACCTGGACACTTTGCTCCAGGAGGTGGTCACACCCCTCAGATCAGGAAATTCACATTTGGTCTGGGATCATGGACAGGAGTGTCTGACCGCAGGTGACGTAGCTATGGGGACCAAGGGGGTCGCATTCGAGGAGCCTCGGCCCCTGCAACAGTTCAACAGTGGCTAGGTTCTTGGAAGGTGTGTGGACGAGAGCGAGGACTGCAGGGAGGATGAGCAAACTGACCACGGCACCGTGATACAGGTAGACTTTCAAGCTGGGGGTGGAATTAGGAAATTCAGTAGTGGTAGGGGACAGTATAATTGGCGAAGGGTATTGTTCGTTGCATGAGTTCCAAAGGCTCTCTTTCCTGCCCGGTGCCAGGTCATCGCCACAGGGCTGGAGAGGAACTTGGAATGGAGGAGATAAATCAACTTGTCACCATCCACGTTGATGCCAGCGACATTGACAGACCTAGAAACGAAATTCTGCTGAAAGAATTCTAACAGTTAGGAGCTAAATTAAAAAGCAAAGCCTCTGAGAAAAAAATGTTGGAATTACTATCTGAACAACAGGAAAACTCTCATAGGATAAATAAAGTCACGGATTTAAATATGTGCTCAAAGTTTTGTGTGGGAAAAATGGGTTTCAGTTCACGGGGCACAGGCGCCAGTGCTGGGATAGGAGGGAGCTATTCCGCTGGGAAGGTCTTCACTTTAAAAATGCAGATTCCAGCATCGTGGTGAATTGAATAACTAGGGCTCTAGGGAGTGTTTTAAGATAAATAGGTGGGCAGGATTTCTGGAGAGGGGCTAAGTAGGTTTAAGAAGCAAAACGATGTGGGAATTTTGCAGGGCAGCTATTTAGGTAATGATATCCAGAATGTGACAGAAAGGGACAGAGTGTAGAAACATAAAAAACAGCAAATTGAGTCAAATGGGGAAATGGTAAATAAGTCAAAATTGATGCCTCATTACTTAATTGCTGGCAGTATTCAGAACCAAACAATTAAATTAAAGGCACAAATAGAGGTTAATGGGAATGATATAGCCATTACGAAGACGTGGTTAAAAAGAGATCAAAGCTGATAACTAATTATTCAGGGACATGTGATTTTCGAAAGGACAGGCAGGATGAAAATGGTGGTGGGATAGCTTTTTTCGATGAGATTGAATACGTTGGATAGCAAGAGATTATTTTGGATCTGCAGATGTAGAATTCACATGGGTAGAGGTAAGAAATAACAAGGGGGTGAAGACAGTGGTGGGAGTGTCTACAGGGCACCTAACAGTAGCTATACCATAGGAAAGAGAATAAGTCAGGAGATAGTTATGACATGAAAAAATGGAAGTACATTAATCATGGGTGACTTGAATCTCCATGTCGTTTGGGAAAATCACATTGGCAGATGGAGCCACGATCAGCAAATCATAGAGTGTATCCGGGAGAGTTCCTAGAACAATTTGCTGTGGATCCAATCGGGGATCAGTCTACTTTGGATCTGTTAATGTGTAATGAGGCAGGTTAATAAATGATCTCAGTGTAAAAGGTCCCCTCGGAAAAAAATGTCCATAACATGGTGTAATTTAGCATTCAGTTTGAGAGTGAAAATGGGTCCGAAACAACTGTGCTAAACTCACAAACGGATAATTACAAAGGAATGAGGGCAGAGTTGGCTGGAGTAGACTGGGAAAGGAGTTCAACAGAAAAGACGGTTGATGAACAATGGCAGACGTTTAAGAAAATAGTTCATGACTCATATCAGCGATATATCCCTGTGAGGAATTAGGATTCTAGGATGGACATAATCAACCATAGTTTACCCAAGAATTTGAGGATAGAATCAAGCTAAAAAAAGAAATACATACAATGTGGCAAAGGTTAGTCGCAAGCCAGAATTATGATTTTTTTTTAAACCAAGAAAAGTTAACCAAAAACACCTTAAGGATTGGGAAAATAAACATTGAGCGATAACTAGCAGATCTTATAAAAACGTTACGTAGCAGCTGCATTAAATATAAAAAAAATCAAGGGAGAGGCTTAAGTGAATTAATGCCTCTTAGAGAATGAGTCTGTGAAAATGAGAATGGGGAACCAGGAAATGGCAGAGGAGTTGAATTAATGCTTTGCATCAGTCTTCATGGTAGACAACACTAATCGCATTCCAAAAATACTAAATAATCAGGGGGAATATGGGGGAAGGGAATAAAGAAATAACTATCACTAGAGAAAAAGTGATCAAGAAACTACTGGAGCTAAAAGCTGATAAATCCCTGTTGGGTTGCATCCTAGGATATTAAAGGAAGTATCTGCACAAATAATGGATTCACTGACAGTAATCTTCCAAGAATTGTTTGATTGTGGAAAAGACTCAGAAGATCAGAAATCTGCCAAAGTAACAACCTTATTCATAAAGGGAGGGAGAGAAAAAGCTCAGGTAACTATAGGCCAAATAGCTTAACATGCACTATTGGGAAAACGTTAGAGTCTATTACAAGGAATCTGATAGCAGAGCATTTAAAATACATCATATAATTAAGCAGAGTTAGCATGGCTTGATGACAGGGAAATCATACCTGGCAAATTTATTAGAATTATTTGAGGAAGTAAAAAGCTGAATGGATAAAGGGGAAACAGGATATGCAGTACTCTTGTATTTCCAAAAAGGCGTTCAATATTGTACCAGACATACGGCTGCTCAATAAGACAAGAGCTCTTGGTCTTGGGTGTAGTACACTAGCATGGATAGAGGATTTACTCACTAAAAGAAGACAGAGAGCTGAGAAAAGGGGGGCATTTTCAGAATAGTAAACTGGAAGTCATGGAGCGCCACAGGGATCAGTACTGGGACCACAGTTACTTACAATATATATTAATGGTTTATATGATGGAAGTGAATGTACCATCGCCAAATTTCAAGTTATCAAACAAATTGGTGTGAAGGCAAGTGGTGAGGAAGACTCAAAGGGCCTACAGGGGCAAATAGAAATGTTAAGTGAGTTGGCAAAACATGGCAGATGCCATCTATTATCGGAATCTGTGGGTTTATGCACGTTGGCAGGAAGAATAGAGGAGCTCAATATTACTTAAATGGAGAAAGACTGCAGAAAGCTGCAGCAGAGAGGGATTTGGGAGCCCGCGTACATGAATATGAAAATGTTAATTTCAGCAGGTGATAGGGAAGGGAAATAAAATGTTGGCTTTAATTTCAAAGGGAATGGATTATAAAAGTGGGGAAGTCATGCTAGAACTATACAAGGCTCTCACTTAGAATAATGTCAACAATTTTGGTCGCCTTATTTGAGGAAAGATATGCTGGAAGTGGAGGCAGCACACAGAAGGTTAAAGGCTGGTGCCAGATGTGGAAGGACTTTTTTTATGTGGGGAGATTGATTAGGTTGGGTCCGTACTCATTGGAGTTTAATAGAATGAGAGGGGACCTTATTGAAACATATAAGATTCCGAGGGGGCTTGACACGGTACTTGTTGAGAAGCTGTTTCCCCTTGTGAGAGGGTTCAGGACGAGTGGGCATCATCTCAGAGAAAGTGTTCACCAATTTAATGCAGAGATTAAGAAGAATTTCTTCTCTCAGGGATTAGTGTATCTGTGGAATTAGTTCCCCTAGAGGCTGTAGATGATGAGTTGTTAAATATATTCAAGGCTGAGCTCAACAGATTTTTAATCAGTCAGAGAATCAAGGGTTATGGGGAAAAGGCAGGATTGTGGAGGTGACAATGATCAGATCAGCAATGATCTCACTGAATGGCTGAGCTGACTACATGGGCGGAATGACCTTCATCTGCTCCGATCTCTTCTGGCCTTATAAAACAATCAAAAAGAACATTGGAACACTGTAAGAGTGCTGCCAGATTGCTTCAATATCAGGAACAGGTTGACATCTATTTCTGTTGGAGCAGCTCAATAGAAAATGGAGCTAAATCCAGACATTTAACTTCATACACTCACTACCAAATATCTTCAACCAACATCAAAACACTTCCTGTTGTCACAGTATACAGAAGGTAAAACACAGAGAGAGCTCCAAGGAATGGCAAGACTGTTCATCAATAAAAACAAACATGATTTCCAAATCGAAACGAATCATTTCAGTGCAGTTACCGACCCACATCAGTTCAATTCGACACCGACAAATGTTCCCAGTCATACGTTATCACTTGGAGCACGTATTCCACTCTGGATACTGACCTACACTCAATGCAATTCTACAATGCCAGATATAACCAAAAATAAATGTTGACTGGAGTCAGTTATTCCACTCTGGTTACTAACCCACACTTAGTACAATTTGATACTAACAGATACAGTCAGTGTAAGATTGGTGACTGGTGCCAGGTATTCCACGCTGATTAATGACCCTCACTCAGTACAATTCTATGCTGACAGATAGACCCAGTAATACATGTTCACTGGGGACAGGTATTCCACTCTGGTTACAGACCCACACTTAGTACAATTTGACACCAACAGAAAGACCCAAAAATATATGGTCACTGGAGTCAGGTATTCCAATATTGTTACTAACCCACAATTAAGACAATTTGACACTATCACGTACAGTCAGTGAATGGGTGGTGACTGGGGCCAGGTATTCCACTCTGATTAATGACCCACACTCAGTACAATTCTACAATGACAGATAGACCCAGTAATACATGATCTCTGGGGCCAGGTATTCCAATCTTGTTACTAACCCACAATTAAGACAATTTGACACTATCAGATACAGTAATTGAAATATTGGTGACTGTCGTCAGGCATTGCACTGTGGTTACTAACCCACAATTAGGACAATTTGACACTAACAGATAAAGTCAGTGAATGATTGGTGACTGGAATCAAGGTATTCCACTCTGGTTACTGACACATACTTAGTACAATTTGACATTAACATATAGACCCAAAAACATATGGCCACTGGAGTGAGGTTTTCCAATCTGGTTACTAACACATACTTAGGACAATTTGACACGAAGAGGCACAGTCCGTGACAGAGTGGTGACTGCGGCCAGGTATTCCACTCTGATTAATGACCCACACTCAGGGTGATTTTCCTCTGACTCCCACTAAACATTCCTTCAGAGATTTTGCCTTCACTAAGGTCTATTTTAACATTACACAATTTTCCACTGAATACTAGGACATAATTCATCAGAGAGTTTGCGAGTAACAATCAAAGGTTTGTCTTCATTTGACAAAATTGAATAAAGCTGCAGAGACATTCAATACATTTTAATTCAGCAAATTGTATTGCTGATTCAGTGTGTCTATGACAGTGAGCACCAGATCAGCATGTAATATTTTCAGTCACAGCTTAAAATGAGAGAGCCGCTCACATACAGATTTACACAACTTCAGTAGGTGTGGTCACTCACCAGGAACACCTATAACAGCAAGGATTGTGTAGAATATTTTCTCAGCCACATCAATTGAGTGCATCGTTTCAGTGCGAAGTGATGTGCCCCTTTGTGCTGCTGGTAATCTCTGCCTTAAACGGTGAGGTGATAGATTCCCAAAGCCTTTAATTTATACCCTGTGGGATCACCTCAGGGACGTTGAAATTGCAACATTGTTCAACTTATTCTTTAAAATATATGAACAAACAGATAATGACTTTGAGTTGAGTGAAACACAATATTTATTTTTAAATTGAGCTCCCAGGATCCAAGGACTGGACTCTACTTATCAAAGTAATTAACTAATAAAAAGAACAAGAGCTGTATTCACCTGGATAATATGCTGTCCACTCAATAACCATCAGTCCCTCATCTAGATCTCCTATTGTTTCAGTGATGTCCGTCACTTGACTGTTGCCATATATTGATTAAATTCCAAATGTTAGACTGCCTCTCTCCATGCTGTTCTATTACACCCTGTGGTGTAACTGTCCTCTTTAACTGTGGACATTCAGTTGTGCGATTACAGTGGGTTAAGGGTGGCTGTTTATTACTAAATTCAACGAATAAAATATCTGGAAATATTCAAAATCCCTCAAAAACTGATTCCACACCACAGTCAAATGTGAAACTATCTCACTATCAATCTCTCTCGTTCTCTCTCTCCCTCTCTCTCTCCCTCCCCCTGCTACCTGTCTCCCTTTTTCTCCGGGCACATCTCACTCTCTCCCTTATGCTGTGTCTCTCCCTTTCCTCGCTTTCGCTCTTGAACTCTTGATCCCTCTCTCTGTTTTTTCCGCTCACTGTCTCTCCCATTGCCTCGTTCTTCCTCTCTTTCTCTCTCTCTGGCTCTCGCTCACCCTGTCTCTTTTTCTCCCCTCTCACTTCCGCACTCTCTATTTATGTCCCACTTTCTCTCTCTCTCTCTTTGTCTCTCTATCCCTTTGTTTCCCTCTCCCTCGCTCTGTCTGTCTGTCTGTCTATCTATCTATTTATCTATCCCTCTCTGAATTTTTGTGTCTGTCCTTCCCTCTCTCTCTTTCTGTCTCTCTCACTGTCTCTGTCACTCTATATCTCTCTGCCTCTCTTGCTAACTTTCTCTGCTTTTATGACTCTCTCTCTCTCTGTCTGTACCGCTGTCGCTGTGTCTCCATCTCTCACACATCCCTTCTCGCTGTCTCTTTCTCTTCTTTACTCTCTCTGTCCCTGTCTCTTGCTGTGCCTCACACTCTCGCCCTCCGTCTCAGTCACTGTCTCTTTGTCTCTCTGTTCTATTTCCCCTCTTTCACTTTCACCTTCTCTCTCTTCCTCGCTTGACAAACTTTCCTTTGCCTGTTTCATTGCCTCTCTCGCTCTCTCTGCCTCTTCGTTGCCTCTGCTTGTCTGTTTGTCTGTTCCTCTCTCTTTCCCTTTCTTTTTTTCTGTCACTTTCTCTCTCTCTCTCTCTCTCACTCGCTCGCTATCACTATCTCTCTCTCTCTCTCCCTCTCTTTCACTCTCTCTCTCTCAGACCGTGTCTCACTCTGTCTCTCTCTTTGCTTCTCTCTCTTTTATCTCCCCTTCTCTCTTTTTCAATGTCTATCTCTCTCTTTCTGTCTCTCTGTGTCTCTCCCGCTATTTATCTATCATTCTTTCCTCCTCCCTATGACTCCCTCCCTTTCTCTTTCCCTCCCACACGATGTAACACAATCTGTCTCTCTCCTCTTACTCTCTTAATTTATCTGCCTCTCTCCCTCTCTCTTTCTCTGCCTCACCCTCTCATTCTCTCCCATCAACTCTCTCCTTTTCTCCTTTCAATCGCCCTGTCTCTGCCCCTCTTTTTCAACGTTTCTCTCTGTCTCTCTATCTCTCTCCCCCTCTGTCTCTCCCCCTCTGTCTCTCTATTCCTCTCGCCGTGTCTCTAAATCTCACTCCCTCCATCTCCCTCTGTCTCCTCCACTTGATGCATTTACGCATCTCTACCTATTCTCGTTCTCTCACAATCTTTATCTCTCACTCAATTTCTCTCTCTCCTGCACACACACACACTGAGTATGTATGTGTGTCCATGTGAGTGTGCATGTGTCGTTGCATCTCTTGCTGTATCACGTTTCTCTGTCTCTTTCAATCTCTGTGTGTACCTCTGTTTGTCTTTCTGCCTCTCTTGCTCTCCTTCTCAGTTCCTTTCCCGAAAACTGACATTCAATCAGTCTGTCTGTCTATCTATTTATCTATCTATCTCTGTATTTGTGTATCTGTCTATCTGCTTGTCTGCCTGTCCATCTGCCTTCCTGCCTGCCGACCTGTCATCCAATCTATCTATTTATCGATCTATGTTTGTCTTTATGTATCACTGCCTTCTCCCCCTCTCTCTCTCTCCCTCTCTCTGCCACGCTGTCTCTCTCACCTCGCACACTCTCTGTTTGTATGCCAGTTTCTCCCAATCACTCTCTCTCTCTCTGTGCCCCTCGCACCCTGTCTCTACCTCTCTTTTTCCCTTTCGCTCTATGGCTCTCGCTGTCTCTTAATCTTCCTTTTTACCCTCTCAATGTCTCTCTCTCCCTCTCTTTCTCTCCATCTTCCCTCTGCGCATCTATCTTTCTCGCCCTCCTTCTCATTCTATCTCTCTCATTGTCTCTCTGTTCTCTTTCCCTCTTCCACTCTTGCTTTCTTTCTCTTTCTTACTTGCTATACTTTCCTTTCACTATTTCAGTGTCTCTCTCTCTCTGTCTCTCCTTCTCTGCCTCTGCCTGTCTATTTGTCTCTTGCTCTCCCCTTCCCTTTCTTTCTCACTTTCACTTTCTCTTGATCTCTCTCTCTCCAACTCTCTCTCTGTGTCTATCCCTCACGTTCTCTCTCTGTCTCATTCTCTCAGTCTCTCTCTCACAATGTGTGCCTAACTTTATCTCTTTCTATGCCTCTCTTCCTCTCGCTGTCTCTCTCTCCATTTCTTGACCTGTTTTGCTGTGTCTCCAACTCTCATTCTCTACTCCTCCCTCTGTCTCCCTCTCTCAGTGCTCTTCCTCCCCCCTCTCTCTCTATTATCTCTCTCTCTCACTCACTCTCTCAGAATCACAGAAACAGAGAATCACAGTGCAGAAGAGGCCCTTCGGCCTATCTAGTCTGCACCGAAACATGAGAAATATGTGAACTATCTACCTAATCCCATTTACCAGCACTTGGCCCAAAGCGTTGAATGTTATGACGCGCCAAGTGTTCATCCAGGTACTTTTTAAATGATGTGAGGCAACCTGCCTCTACCACCCTCCCAGGCAGTGTATTCCAGACCGTCACCCTCTGGGGAAAAAAAAGTTTTTCCTCACATCCCCTCTAAACCTCCTGCCCCGCACCTTGAAACTATGCCCGCTTGTGATTTACCCTTCAACTAAGGGTAACAGCTGCTCCCTATCCACCCTCTTCATGCCCCTCACAATCTTTTACACGTTGATCAGGTGGCCCCTCAGTCTTCTCTGCTCCAAAGAAAACAACCCAAGCATATCTCTCTTCATATCTTAAATGTTTCATCCCAGGCAACATCCTGGTGAATCTCCTCTACAGCTGCTCCACAGCAATCACATCCTTCCTATAATGATGTGACCAGAACTGCACACAGTACCACAGTACTCCAGCTGTGGCCTCACCAATGTTCTATGCAACTCCAACAAGACCACCCTACTTTTGAAATCTACGCCTCGATTGATAAAGGCAAGTGTCCCATATTCACCGCCTTTTTCACCACCCCACTAAGATGCCCCTCCGCCTTCCGATATCGATGAACAAATACGCCAAGGTTCCTTTGTTCCTCAGAAATTCCTAGTGTCATGCCGTTCATTGAATGCTTCCGTGACAATTTACTCCTTCCAAAGCGTATCACCTTACACTTTTCAGGGTTAAATTACATCTGTCACTTAGCTGCCCATTTGACCATCCCATCTATTTTTTCCTGTAGCCGAAGACACTCAACCTCACTATTAAATACCCGGCCAATCTTTGTGTCATCTCTCTCCCTTTCACTCTCTATCTGTCTCGCTTTCGCACTTCGTGCCTAACTCTGTCTCTCTCTTTTCTCTCTCTCTCTCCCTCCCTTTTTCAATATTCTTGCTCTCTATCTCTCTGTCTGCCTCTCTTGCTGTGTCTCTAAATCTCACTATTTCCTTCTCCCTCTGCCTCCCTCACTCGGTGTGCTTCTGCCTCTCTTTCTCTCAATCTCTCTCTCCCTCCCTCTCGCGCTATGTCACACACTCAGTATCTCCCCTTCTTCCATTTTCAATCTCTCATTCTGTCTGCTTCTCTCTCTATTTCGTGCTCAGCCTCACACTCTCTTTCTCACCCAGCAACCATCCCTTTTTCTCCCTTTCGATTACCCTTTTTCTCTCCTCCTCTCTCTCTCCTCTGCTCTCTCTGCCACTCTAACTTTCTGTTTCTCTCACACGCTCTCTCTGTTTGTCTCTCTGTCTGTCTCCCTCTCTCTCTTTCGCTTTCTGTGCCTCCCTCTCTGTGTCTCCAGCTCTCATTCTTTCCTTCTCGCTCTATGGTTCTCGCTTTCTCTTCCTCTTTACTCTCCTTATGTCATACTCTCCCTCTCTTTCTTCCTGTGTAAACATCTTTCACTCTATGCCTCACTCTCACGCCCTCTTTCTCTGTCTTTCTCTCTTTCTTTCTTTGCTCTCTTTCCATCTTCGACTTTCGGTTTATCTCTATTTCTCACTTGCTAAACTCCCCTTTGTCCATTTCATGGTCTGTCTCTCTCTGACTCATCTTCTCTGCCTCTGCCTGTTTGTTTGCATCTCGATCTCTCCTTCCCTTGCTTTCTCTCTCTTATTTTCTCTCACCCTTTCTCTCTATCTCTTTCTCTATCTCTATCCAACTCTCTGCGTCCATCTCATGTTGTCCCTGTTTCTCATTTCTCTCAGTCTCCCTTTCATATTGTGCGCCTAACTCTGTCTCTTTCCTTGCCACTTTCTCTGTTTTCTCTTCCCCTTTCTATTTTTCAAACTCTCACTCTCTTTCTTGCTGTGACTCTATCTCTCACTTTCTCCTCTTCCCTCTCTCTCCCTTTCTCAGTGCGCTTCCACCTCTCACTCTATTCTCTCTCTCTCTCACTTCCTCTCTCACCCTTTGTCATACACTCTGTATCCCTCCTTCTTCCTCTTTCAATCTCTCATTCTCTCAACCTGTCTCTCTCTCCCTCTCTCTCTCTTTATCTCTGCCTCACCATCTCGACCTCTCCCATCAACTCTCTCCTTTTCTCCCTTTCAATCATCCTCTCTCTCTCTCTCAGCCCTCTCTATCATTTTTCTGCTTGGCTGCCTACATGTTCCTGTATACGTGCTTCTCTCTTTCTATCCTCTGCCTCTCAAACTCTAAAATTCCCATTGTCTCTTTCTCTCCATCTCTCTCTCTCTCTGTCAGTGTGTTTGAGTCTGAGCATGCCTGTCTGTTTGTGGGTGTGTGTGCCCCTTTAAATCTGTGTGTGTATCTCTGTGTGCCTTTCCCATCTCTTGCTTTCCTTTGCAGTCCCTCTTCCTTTATCTTCCTTCCTGTCTGTCTATCTATCTATCCATCTATCTGCCTACCTGTTTGCCTGTCTGCCTGTCTACCTATCTGTCTATCAATTTATCTATCTAATCTATCTGTATATGTGTCTCTCTGCCTCCTGCCTATCTACGAATCTATCTGTCCATCTGACTAACTCTGTAGTTTTGTATATCTGCCACTCTCCATATCTGTCTCTATATCTTCCTCTCTATCTCTCTCTGTCTCGACACCCCTCTCAAGCACTCTCTCTCTGCCTGTCTCTCTCTCTCTCTTTCTGTGCCTCTCTCTCTCTCTGTGTCTCTATCTCTCACTCTTTTCTTGTCGCACTCTGGCTCTCGTTGCCTCTTTCTCTCCCACATTACTCACTCATTCAGTCTCTCTCCCTCCCTTTCTCTCTCGCTCTCCCTCTGCACATCAACCCAGTCTTTCTCCTTCTTTGTCTCTCTGTTCTTTTTCCCTCTATCGCTGTTGCTTTCTCTCTCTTTCTCGCTTGCTATACTTCCCTTTGTCTATTTCATGGTCTCCCTCTCTCTCTGCCACTGCTTCTCTGCCTCAGCCTGTCTGTATGTCTCTAAGTCTCTCTTTCCACTTCTTTCTCTTTCTCACTTTCTCCCTCCCATCCTATCTCTCTCTCTGCGTCTATCTCTCACTTTGTCTCTCTGTGTCATTCTCGCTCTCTCTCTCGGACTGTTTGTCTAACTGTGTCTCTCTCTTTGGCTCCATATTCACTTTTCTCTCCCTCTCTCTCATTTCCAATTTTACTCTCCCTCTGTCTCCTTCACTCTGGCTCTCTCTCTGTGTCGCTCTCACTGTGTCTTTAAATCTCACTCCCTCCATCTCCCTCTGCCGCCCTGAATCGGTGCATTTACATCCCTCTCTCTCCATTCGCTTTCTCTCACTATCTGTGCCCCTCTCCCTCTTTCTCTCTCGCCATGTCAAATACTCTGCTTCTCTCCTTCTCCCTCTTTCAAACTCTCACTCTCTGCCTGTCTCTCTTTATTTCTCTCTCTGCCTGACTTTCTCTCTCTCGCCCAGCAACCCTCTCTATTTATCTCTTTCATTCGCCCTCTCTCTCACTCTCTCTCTTTGTCTCTCTTGCCCTCTCACACACTCAATCTGCTTGTCTGTCTTTCTCTCTCTCTCTCTCTCTCTGACTCTCTCTCTCTGTGTCTCTAGCTCTTATTATTTCCTTATCGCTCTATGGCTCTCGCTGGATCTTCCTCTTTATTCTCGAGATGTCTCTCTCTCCCACGGTGTATGTTTCTCTTTCTCTGTGCCTCACTCTCTCTTCCTCTTTCTCAGTTTATCTCTCTTTGGATCTTTGCTCTCTTTCCCTCTTCCATTCTCGCTTTAAATCTCTTTCTCACTTGCTAAACTCCCATTTGTCTATATCATGTTCTCTGTCTCTCTCTCTCTCTGCCTGTTTTCCTCTGCCTCTGGCTGTCTGTTTGTCTCTCGTTCTCTCCTTCCCTTTCTTTCCCTCTCTCATTGCCTCTCTCACTTTCTCTGTATCTCTCTCTCTATACAACTCCCTGCGTCCATCTCTCATAATGATGTCTCTCTGTCTCATAATCTCTCAGTATCTCTCTCACACTGTGCACCTAACTCTGTCTCTCTCTTTGCCTCTCTCTCTGCTTTCCCTTCCCCTCTCTCTTTTACAATCTCTCTCTCTCTCTCCCTCCCTCTCCCTCTCTGGCTGTTCCTCTAACTTCTCACTTTCTCCTCCTCCCTCTCTTCCCCTTTCTCAATGCGCGTTTCTCCTCTCACTTTATTCTCTCTCTCTCACTTCCTCTCTCGACCTTTGTCATACACTCTGTCTCCCTTCTTCTCCCTCTTTCCCTTTCTCATTCTCTCTGCCTGTCTCTATCCATGTCTCTCTTTCTCTGTCTCTCTCTGTATCACACTCTCTGCCCCACCCTCACTTTCTCTCCCGTCAATTCTTTTTTTCTCCCTTTCGATCGTCCTCTCTCTCTCAGCCCTCTCTCTCTTTTTCTTTGTGGGTGCCTACGTGTTTGTGTGTGTACGTATTTCTCTCTTTTTATCCGCTGCCTCTCCCACTCTAAAATTCCCATTGTCTCTCTCTCTTTTCATCTCCCTCACCCTCTCTGAGTGTGTGTGAGGATGTGTTTGTTGTTGTGTGTGTGTGTCAAATGGTCTCTATCTCTCTCTCTATTGCGCTTTTCTCTGTCTCTTTCAATATGTGTGGATATGTCTGTGTGTCTTTCCGCCTCTCTTGCTTTCCTTTGCAGTCCCTCTCGCTCTATCTGCATTTCTGTCTATCCATCTATCTACCCATTCATCCATCTATCTTTCATTCTTTCGTTATATCTATCTATCATTCTATCTATCTATCTATATGTCTGTCTGTCTGTCTCTCTGCCTGCCTTCCTCTCTCCATTTATTTACCTATCTATCTGTCTCGTTGTATCTCTGCCTTCTCCCTCTCTCTATCCCTACAACCCTTTCCCTCTATCTCTCTCTGCCAGTCAATCTCTCTCTGTCTCTCACCCCTTCTTGCACACTCTCTATGTTTGCCTGCCTGTCTCTTCCTTTCTATCTCTCTATCTCTGCCTCACCCTCTCTTTCTCTCCCAGCAACTCTCTCTTTTTCTCCCCTTCGATCGTCCACTCACTCTCTCTCAGCCCTCTCCCTCTTTTTCTGTGTGGGTGCCTACGTGTTTGTGTGTACGTGTTTCTCTCTTTCTATCCTCTGCCTCTCACACTCTAAAATTCCCTTTGCCTCTTTCTCTGCATCCTTGTGTGTGTGTGTCTGTGTGTGTCCGTGTGTGTGTGTCTGTGAGTGTGCAAGAATTTGTGTGTCCATCTGTTTGCGTATGTGTTTCCATGTGTGTGTGTGTATGGGTGTGTACGTGTGTGCACCTGTGTGGGTGTTTGTCAGTAGATCTCTATCTGTATCTGTCACATTTCTATGTCTCTTTCAATCTGTGTGCGTAGCTGTGTGTCTTTCCGCTTCTCCTGCTTTCCTGCGCAGTCCCTCATCCTCTAACTGCCTTTCTGTCTATCTATCTACCTGTCCAACTATCTGTCTGTCTGTCTTCCTGTGTCTTTTTGCCTGTCTAACTACCTGTCTGTCTATCTCATTATTTGTCTTTCTGCCGATTGATCGCTCTATCTATCTATCTATGTACTTATCTCTGTCTTTTTGGATCTTTGTCCTTCTCTCCCTTCCTCTCTGTCCGTCTCTGTCTCTATCCTCCTCTGAAGCTCTATCTCTCTCTCTCTATCTCCCTCCCTCCCTCTCTCTCTCTCTCTCTTCCTCTCTTTCTCTGTGCTGTGTCTCTATCTCTCACTCTTTGCTTGTTGCTCTATAGCTCTCGCTGCCTCTTTCTTTCCCTCTTTACTCTCCCAATGTGTCTCTCTCCTTCTCTTTCTCTCTATCTTTCCCTCTGCGTATTTATCTCAGTCTCTCTCTCTTTGTCACTATGTTCTCTTTCCCTCTTTCATCCTTGGTTTCTCTCTCTTTCTCGCTTGCTAAACTTCACTTTATCTAGATCATGGTCTACCTCTCTCTATCTGCCACTTCTTCTCTGCCTCAGCCTGTCTGCACGTCTCTCCCTCTCTGTTTCCCTTTTATTCTCTCCCTCACTTTCTCCCTCCCATCCTATCTCTACTTGTCTCTGCGTCGACCTCTCACTTTGCCTATTTGCCTCACTATCTCTCTGTCTCTCTCTCTCGCTCTCGCACTTTTTGCCTAACTCTGTCTCTCTCTTTGGGATCTCTCTCACTTTTCTCTCTCCCTCTCATATTTCCAATTTTTCTCTCCCTGTTTATTCCTCTCTCTCCGTCTCTCTCCCCTTCTCTCCCTCTCTCCCCTTCTCTCCCTCTCTCTCCCTCTCTCTCTGTGTCACTCTCACTGTGGGTCTAAATCTCACTCCCTCCAATTCCTCTGCCTCCCCCAGTCGGTGTGTTTACTCCTCACTCTCTATTCTCTTTCTCTCATTATCTGTTTACCCCCCTCTCTCTTTCTCGCTCTCTTTCTCTCTCATCCTATGTCATACAATCTGTCTCTCTCCTTCTCCCTCTCTCAAACTTTCATTTTCTCTCTCTCTGCATCACACTCTCTTTCTCTCCCAGCAAATCTCTGCTCTTCCCCCTTTCAATCGCCGTCTTTCTCTCAGCCCTCTCTCTATTTCTGTGTGGGTGTCTACGCTTGTGTGTACATGTATTTCGCTTTCTTTGTCCTCAGCCTCTCACAATCTAAAATTCCCTTTGACTCTTTCACTCCATCTCCATCTCTCCCTCTTTCTCTGTGTCACTATCTGTATCCCCCCTCTCTCTCGCTCTCTTTCTCTCTCACCCTATGTCACACACTCTGTCTCTATGCTTCTCCCCCTCTCAAACTTTGATTCTCTATCTCTCTCTCTCTCTGCCTCACCCTCTCTTTCTCTCCCAGCAACTCTCTCTTCTTCTCCCTTTCGATCGCCGTCTTTCTCTCAGCGCTCTCTTTATTTCTGTGTGAGTGTCTACGCTTGTGTGTGCATGTGTTTCGCTGTCTTGTCCTCTGCCTCTCACAATCTAAAATTCCCTTTGGAGAAAGTGATGGTGAACCAGACAGAACATTCTGTGGCTGCAGCCAGCAGGACAACGTGAACAATACACACAGGAGTGAGGCCCAGGAAAGTCACTGGGAGATAAAATACATTGATCTGGTTCAGTATGATGTTTGTGATAATGACAGCTAAACTCCGCTCCACTCTTTATACACCCGCTCTGATCCCTCACAGGTAAACTCCGCTCCACTCTTTATACACCCGCTCTGATCCCTCACAGGTAAACTCCGCTCCACTCTTTATACACCCGCTCTGATCCCTCACAGGTAAGCTTCGCTACACTCTTTATACACCCGCTCTGATCCCTCACAGGTAAACTCCGCTCCACTCTTTATACACCCGCTCTGATCCCTCACAGGTAAGCTTCGCTACACTCTTTATACACCCGCTCTGATCCCTCATAGGTAAACTCCGCTACACTTTTTACAGCCGGTCTGTGCCCTCACATGCAAACTCTTCATACACATGCTCCGCTCCGTCACAGGTAAACTCCACTTCGCTCTTTGTACAGCCGCTCCAGTCCAACACAGGCAAACTCCGCTCCGCCTTTTATACACCCATGGCCACCAGGTAGCGAGTGTTGCAGTTGGATAGTCCACACTTTCCCTGGGACAGGATCACAATTCCCAATAAATTAACTGTCAGAGAGAGAAGGGAGAAGAAATTGGAAATTAATGATTAAACATTCTCCGTGTCTGACCCAGACAGGACAGGATTTCAAAACCAAAACAGAGTTTGGTCACAGGAGGACAGGCAGGTAATTGGCTGGTGAGTATTTCAGCTTTTAGCTTTGTTTTTAGATTGAAATTCACAGCTGAGCACTTAACAATTATTGATTATTATTAAATGAGTAACTTAATTATAGGGGGAAATTAGGTTAATAATAAAGGCAAAACAGCAAAAAAGAGCAAGAGCAGAATGGATGCATAAGGAGCGAGCCCGAAGGCGGTGTATAAAGAGTGGAGCGGAGTTTACCTGTGAGGGATCAGAGCGGGTGTATAAAGAGTGGAGCGGAGTTTACCTGTGAGGGATCAGAGCGGGTGTATAAAGAGTGGAGCGGAGTTTACCTGTGAGGGATCAGAGCGGGTGTATAAAGAGTGGAGCGGAGTTTACCTGTGAGGGATCAGAGCGGGTGTATAAAGAGTGGAGCGGAGTTTACCTGTGAGGGATCAGAGCGGGTGTATAAAGAGTGGAGCGGAGTTTACCTGTGAGGGATCAGAGCGGGTGTATAAAGAGTGGAGCGGAGTTTACCTGTGAGGGATCAGAGCGGGTGTATAAAGAGTGGAGCGGAGTTTACCTGTGAGGGATCGGAGCGGGTGTATAAAGAGTGGAGCGGAGTTTACCTGTGAGGGATCGGAGCGGGTGTATAAAGAGTGGAGCGGAGTTTACCTGTGAGGGATCAGAGCGGGTGTATAAAGAGTGGAGCGGAGTTTACCTGTGAGGGATCAGAGCGGGTGTATAAAGAGTGGAGCGGAGTTTACCTGTGAGGGATCAGAGCGGGTGTATAAAGAGTGGAGCGGAGTTTACCTGTGAGGGATCGGAGCAGCTGTATAAAGAGTGGAGCGGAGTTTACCTGTGAGGGATCAGAGCGGGTGTATAAAGAGTGGAGCGGAGTTTACCTGTGAGGGATCAGAGCGGGTGTATAAAGAGTGGAGCGGAGTTTACCTGTGAGGGATCAGAGCGGGTGTATAAAGAGTGGAGCGGAGTTTACCTGTGAGGGATCAGAGCGGGTGTATAAAGAGTGGAGCGGAGTTTACCTGTGAGGGATCAGAGCGGGTGTATAAAGAGTGGAGCGGAGTTTACCTGTGAGGGATCAGAGCGGGTGTATAAAGAGTGGAGCGGAGTTTACCTGTGAGGGATCAGAGCGGGTGTATAAAGAGTGGAGCGGAGTTTACCTGTGAGGGATCAGAGCGGGTGTATAAAGAGTGGAGCGGAGTTTACCTGTGAGGGATCAGAGCGGGTGTATAAAGAGTGGAGCGGAGTTTACCTGTGAGGGATCAGAGCGGGTGTATAAAGAGTGGAGCGGAGTTTACCTGTGAGGGATCAGAGCGGGTGTATAAAGAGTGGAGCGGAGTTTACCTGTGAGGGATCAGAGCGGGTGTATAAAGAGTGGAGCGGAGTTTACCTGTGAGGGATCGGAGCGGGTGTATAAAGAGTGGAGCGGAGTTTACCTGTGAGGGATCAGAGCGGGTGTATAAAGAGTGGAGCGGAGTTTACCTGTGAGGGATCAGAGCGGGTGTATAAAGAGTGGAGCGGAGTTTACCTGTGAGGGATCAGAGCGGGTGTATAAAGAGTGGAGCGGAGTTTACCTGTGAGGGATCGGAGCGGGTGTATAAAGAGTGGAGCGGAGTTTACCTGTGAGGGATCAGAGCGGGTGTATAAAGAGTGGAGCGGAGTTTACCTGTGAGGGATCAGAGCGGGTGTATAAAGAGTGGAGCGGAGTTTACCTGTGAGGGATCAGAGCGGGTGTATAAAGAGTGGAGCGGAGTTTACCTGTGAGGGATCGGAGCGGGTGTATAAAGAGTGGAGCGGAGTTTACCTGTGAGGGATCAGAGCGGGTGTATAAAGAGTGGAGCGGAGTTTACCTGTGAGGGATCAGAGCGGGTGTATAAAGAGTGGAGCGGAGTTTACCTGTGAGGGATCAGAGCGGGTGTATAAAGAGTGGAGCGGAGTTTACCTGTGAGGGATCGGAGCGGGTGTATAAAGAGTGGAGCGGGGTTTACCTGTGAGGGAGCCGGTTCTCACCCAGGCACTCGGCGGTGCTGGAATTCGAGAGGAGTGACATCAGGACAAGGTGGAGAGCTGATTGGTAGTTAGTGAGTAAGTTGTTTTCCTTCTTTGCCGCTTTAAAACGACAGCACAGGAGGTCAGAGTCTCCGCATTTGTCTTTTTTCAGAAAAAAGCTAAGTGATTTTCTACTTGGCTTTAATTTAGGGAAATAGTTTTTTTTATTAAAAACAAACAAAACGTTTGGCAAAGGAACCCAGTCCTGCCTGCTGCATGGGGATTGTGGAACACGCCTTGCAGTCGGGATGACCACATGTGCAGGATGTGCCGCTGGCTTGACCAGCTTGAGGAACGGGTTTCCGAGCTTGAGCGCCAGCTGGAGACACAGTGGTGCATCCGCGAGGCCCAGAGTTACGTGGATAGCAGATTGTTCGATGTCATCACTCCGCAGCTTAAGGAAATGCTGTCATTGAGGGAATGGGTGAGCACCAGTGAGAAGGAGGGGGCCAGGCAGGTAATGAGGACATCCCCAGTCAGATAGTGAGGAAAGACACATTTTTCTGTGTTGGATGTTCCTCTGGAGAGTGCAGCCAGAGCCAAATTCCCGGCACTGTGGGTGTCTCAGCTGCAAAAGTTGCAGGGAGGGGGTGATAAGTATGCAAGAGCAACAGTGGTAGGAGAGTCAATAGTGTGGGTTGCAGACAGGAGATTCTGCAGCCTTAGATGTGACTCCAAGGTGGTGTGTTGCCCCCCTGGACCAGGGTCAAGGATGTCACAGAGCAGCTGCAGGGCATCCTGAAGGGGGAGGACAAACAGTCAGAGTTCCTGGTTCACATTGGTACTAACTGCATAGGGAGCTACAGCTTGTGCTGTAGCCGAAGGATTGTAGGTGAGGTTATAAATGCTTACTTTTCATCTGTGATGACTGCGGAGAAGCACATGTAGGTGTAGAAATCTTGGAGGGGGACTGTGATATACTTGAACAAATTAGCGTTGAAAGGGTGGCCGTTTCTATGTTTTTAGCTTAAAAGTGCATAAATTCAAAGGCTCAGGTGAGATATACCCCAGGCAGATAAAAGAGGTAGGGGAGGAGGCTGCAATGTCTCTGACACTTATTTTCATTTTCTCTGGTCACACGAGGGGTGCCAGAGGACTGGAGGACAGCGAATGTGGATCGATTACACAAGAAGTGTCGTCGGTACAAAGCAGGCAATTGCAGGACCGTGAGCCTGACGTCAGTGATAGAGAAACTACTTTTAAAATTTCTGAGGGGCAGGATTAATCTTCACTTGAAGAAGCAAGGATTTTTCAGGGATAGTCAGCGTGACATGGTCAGGGCGAGATCATGTTTGACAAATCTGATTGAATTCTTCGAGGAGATGCCGAGCTGTGTAGATGGGAGTAGTGCAGTTGATGCAGTCAGCATGGACTTCAGTAAGGCTTTTGGCAAAGTCCCACATGGAAGAATGGTCAAAAAGTTAAGAGTCCATGGGATGCAAGGAAATTCGGCAAATTGGATTCAAAATTGGCTTAGTGGCAGGAGGCAGAGTGTGATGGTCAAAAGTTGTGTTTGCGACTGGAAGCCTGTGATGAGTGGTGTGACGATGGGATCGGTGCTGGGACACTTGCTGTTTGTCCTGCACGTTAATGATTAAGACGTGAATTTAGGAGGAATGATCGGTAAGTTTGCAGGCGATACGAAAATTGATGGTGTCATAAATAGTGTGGAGGAAAGCCTCAGGTTACAGGACGATATAGGTGGGCTGGTAAGGTGGGCAGAACAGTGGCAAATTGAATTTCACACTGAGAAGTGTGAGGTAATGAATTCTGGGAGGATGAAAACGACAAGGGAATACCCAATGAGCAGTAGGACACCAGGTAGTAGAACGGATCAGAGGGATGTTTGTGTCCAAGTCCATAGACCCCTGAAGGCAGCAGCACAGGTAGATAAGGTGGGTAAGAAGGCATATGGGGTACTTGCCTTTATTAGCTGAGGCATAGATATAAGAAAAGGGAGGCTATGTTGGAGCTGTATAAAACTCTATTTATTCCACAGCTTGAGCACTGTTTGCAGTGATGGCCGCCCCATCACAGGAAGGATGAGATCACATTGGAGAGGGTGCTGAGGAAATTCACCAGGGTGTTGCCTGGGCTGGAGCATTTCAGCTATGAAAATAGACTGGATAGCCTAGTGTTCCTGTTCTTAAAGCAGAGAAGGCTAAGGGGGCGCCTGATAGAGGTATGGAAAATTATGATGAGTGTAGAAATGGTAGATAGGAATAAGCGCTTTCCCCTTACCGGAGATGTCAATAAACAGCGAATATTAAGGCAAGGGGCAAGAAGTTCAGAGGGGACTTGAGTGAAAATAATATCAGCAGGAATGAGGTTGGAATCTGCATCACACTGCCTGAGGTGGTGGTAGAGGCAGGGATCCTCACAATATTTAAGAAGTATTTAGAAGAGCACTTGAAATGGCATAGCATACAGGGCTAGGGGCCAAGAGCTGGAAAATGGAATTGAATAGATAGGTAATTGACGCCTGGCATGGTCATGATGAGCCGAAGGGCCTGTTTATATGCTGTTTAACTCTATTACTCTATGATCCAATGACTCTATGAGTGCGAGAGAAGCAGCGCAGCAATTGACATTGGGAGAGGGCGAGAACCAGTGGTGCGATAGATAGAGATTGAAAGGAACAGCGGGACCATTAATAGTGAGACAGTGCGAGAAGAGTGAACGACCATTAGAGCACACGGAGCGAGAGACCACAGAGCATTAATGAGCAGGGGGAGAAGAGAGACCATGAAACCAAAAGACCATAAAAACTATGAGCTGAAAGTAGGCTATTCGGTTAACGAGTCTGTTCGCCATTCAATGAGGTCATTGCTAACCTGATAATCTTCAACTCTACCTTCCTTCCTTTTCCCGTAGCCCTTTGTTACCTTTCTGATTATAAATCTGCCTATCTCAGACTTGAATATATCTAACGACCCAGCCTTCAACGCCATCAGCAGTAAAGAATCCACAGCTTCACCACCACCTGATTGTAGAAATTCCTCCTTTTCTTTGTGTTAAATAGGTGACCCCTAACTCTGGGATTATGCCCTCTGGTCCGATACCATCCTCAATGGGCATCAACCTCTCAACATCTACCCTCTCAAGCCCCCCGATAATCATATTTGTTTCAATAAAGTTGCCTCTCATTCTTCCAGACTCCAGTGAGTACAGGTCTAACCTACTCAATCACCCGACAGAAGAAAATCCCTCCGTTCCCGGGCTCAATCTAGTGAAACTTCGTTGGGCTGCCTCCAATGTCAGTATATATTTCCAATGATAAGGGGCAAAAAATTGTTAACAGTATTGCAGGTGTGGCCTAACTAATGCTGTGCAAAATATTAGCAAGACTTCCCAATTTTTATACTCCATTCGCTTTGATTAAAGGTCCATATTCTTGTTTCCTTCCCTGTTACCCACTGAAATTATTTTGCGGGGTTCACGCAGCCGGACTCCCAAATCCCTCTGTGCTGCAGCTTTCTGCAGTCTTTCTCCATTTAAATAATATTCAGCTCCTCAATTCCTCGTACCAAAGTGCATAACCTCACATTTTCACACATTGTATTATATCTGCCAGTTATTTGCCCACTCACTTAACCTATCTCTACCCATCTGTTGACACATTGTGTCATCTTCACCACTTGCCTTCCCACCTACTTTTGTGTCACTCATTAAAGAGAGATCATTAAAGAGTGTGGAGAAAGGTGATAGACCTTGAAGGAGCTCGAGGGGGGAAAGAGCGTGAGAACAGCTGATTGGTGGTATTTGTAGTCGTTAAAGTAAATGTAAGGCCTTTAGTTTGTGTTGATGTCTGTGGATTTTTTTGTCTCTTAAAAAAACCCTCTTAAGTACAAGATCTGTACTGGTGTGTAAAAAAAAAACAATCAACTGCTTCAAGCGGGGGATTCTTCAAGTGTAAACAGCAGGGATGCTGATCTAATCAGTTAATGAATTAATTAAAATACGATAGCGATGGCAGGACGCCTGATGTGTTGCTGCTGCAGCATGTGGGCCTGCTGGACAGAAAGGCGATCCAGAGCGAGTACATCAGTAGCAACTGTTTGCAGTTCGAGGACATTTTGATCCAATTTAAGAAGCTGGTGTCCGAACTTCAGACATTGCCCCACATCAGAGAGAGGACACTTTGCTCCAGGAGGTGGTCACACCCCTCAGATCAGGTAATTCACAATTGGCCTGGGATCAGGGACAGGAGGGACTGACCACAGGTGACATAGTTATGGGGACCAAGGGGGTCGTGTTCAAGCAGCCTCTGCCCCTGCAACTGTTCAACAGTTGCTAGCTTCTTGCAAGCTGTGTGGACGAGAGCGGGGACTGCAGGGTGGAAAAGCGAACTTGCCACAGCACCGTGATACAGGGAGCCATTCAATTTTGGGGAGGGATTAGGAATGCAGTGGTGGTAGGGGACGGCAAAATGGGCAGATGTGCACTGTTCTCTGCAGCCCTGAGCATGAGTTACGAAGGCCCTGTTGCCTGCCTGATGCCAAGGCATCTCCTCAGGGCTGGAGAGGAATTGGAGTGGAGGGGAGAAATCTACTTGTCGTCGTCCACGTTGGTGTCGGCGACACTGACAGAACTAGAAACAAAATCCTGCTGAAAGTATTCAAACAGTCAGGAACCAAATTAAAACGTAGAACCTCTCAGAAAAATGTCTTGGGATTACTACCTGAGCCACGGGCAAACTGCCATAGGATAAATAAAGTCACTGAGTTAAATATGCGCTCAGAATTGAGTGTGGGAAAATGTTTTTGCAGTTCAACGGGCACCGGCACCAGTTCTGGGATATAAGGGAACTATATGGATGAGGGGGCAGCTGATTGAAACTTACAGAATACTGAAAGGCCTGGATAGAGTGGACGTGGGGAAGATGTTTCCATTAGTAGGAGAGACTAGGACTCGAGGTCACAGCTTCAGAGTAAAGGGAAGACCTTTTAGAACAGAATGAGGAGAAAATTCTTTAGCCAGAGAGTTTTGAATCTATGGAATTCATTGCCACAGAAGACTGTGGAGGCCAGGTCATTCAGTGTATTTAAGAGCGAGATAGAGAGGTTCTTGATTGTAAAGGGGATCAAAGGTTACAAGGAGAAAGTGGGAGAATGGGGTTGAGAAACTTATCAGCCATCATTGAATGGCAGAGCAGACTCAATCCTTCCATGTCTCCAAATGTAAATGACCAATGTGGTCATGATCATGACTGGCAGTGTGGGGATACAATGTTGACCCACAGTAGTACCTGCCTGCAGAAACAGGTGGCAAACAGAGCCCTCAGACACTTGGAGGCAGAGCTTGTGGACAACACAATCACTGGGAACAGATGCACGGGGGCAAAGAAAGAACACAGTCAACAAATTATCTGAGGCAGAGGAACAGGGCGAGTGTGGAAGAGAAGAAATCAAAAACTCCATTTCCAAGGAAATGGCGATGAGGTTGAGGATACATACGAGATTGGAACTAGACAATTGAATGAAATTTATAGAAGTGCCATTTCCTGAACAGAAGTAATTTACACCATTACTCAGAACTGGATGAGATGGGAAATACGCTCACAAACATTAACCCAAAGCTTAATGCCAGAGCACAAAGAAATGTCAAACCGTTCAGGCTAAAAGCAGGAAATAACTTCTGAAAGTTTGAAAGGGAATGGTTCCCTGAAGAAAGGTGCAATGAAAGCCAGGAAACTTACGCTGAAGGTCTAAGGTGGAACTGATATTTCATAACTGGGGTCGAGCAAATTCAAAGGGACCAAAAGGAAGTGACGTTAATTGAATTTTATATGCCAGTGAAACAGATGGACCGGCTATCCGAGGGTTGAGCAGCTGTGAAAAGCAGTATCTGATCGCAGCAAATCAAGAAATGAATGAGGCGTCACTGAGGATTGAAAATAATACATTCATTGAAAAAGCAACCTCCAAGCAGATGAAAGAAAGATCTGGTCCAATTGGACCCAGAGTGTTTAGATAAGATATGTGAATGCACTGAATATTTTGAGTATCAGATGATGATTGATCCAGAGAATATCACTGATTCCTACCCCATGTAAATTACCAATAGAGCTGAAAGGAAGCTTGAAAGTGAGCTCCAAGAGATAGAAGAAAATAATTACCCAAGTCACCGAGCCTAGAGATTGGTAAATTTCAATGCCGTCAGAGAGAAGGCAAATTTGCGAGTAAGTATTTGCCTGGATCCCAAAGACCTAATTCAAACAATAAAGAGCACTGACTATGTTATTCCAACAGTGCAAGGGACCATGCCAGAACTGGCTGGGGCCAAAGCTTTCAGCAGCTTGATACCAGATAAGGTGACTAGAACGTGAAGCTTGATGAGGAATCTTTACTCCTGAGATCATTCAACACACCCTTTGGGCTGTTCAAATTCCATCATCAATCATTTGCCCTTAAAGTGAGCACGGATGTGTTGGAGCAGAAATCAGATTTAAACAGGGGATGCAACGGAGCAGTCAGCATAACTGATACCCAGCTCTATGTGTGAATCATAGAACGGTTTCAGTACAGAAGGAGGGCATTCAGCACATCCAGCCAGTGAAAGTACACTGCAGGAGCAATGTCACTACTGCCACTTGTCCACCCTTTCCCCGAAACCCAGCAAATATTTTCCCTTCAGCTTCCTGTCCCATTTCCTCTCAGAAACCAGGATTAAACTTTGCTCCACCTCTTTCTCGGACAAACATTCAAGACCCCATTTCCTCACGGTGTTAAATGGGGTTTTTCCTCATCTCACCTTTGCTTCTTTGGCAAACAAATTAACCTAATGTCTTCTGATTCTCGGCCCTTCTGCCAAAGTGAAGAATAATTATCTACTCTGTCTTGATCAATCATGATTCAGGTCACATCTACCTAGTCTCGCAAGCTTCTCTTCTCCATGATCAATGCCAGCTCCTCTAATGTATTCTTTAACGTAGGTCCATCATTGCTGAATCCATTCTCGTCTAATCTTCTCCAATCAGTTTGGCCTCCTGACCAAGGGTAATGCTTGCACTGCAGGCAGTTCAGAGATGCTGATTCCAGTGATGAAGGCGTTGTCTCAGGAACAAATTTTCAGCCCTTTGAATTGATGCATATTGGAGTTCAGAGTCGCCTTGTAACAGGTAAAATTCCGAGAGGCTTTGAACGGGTGGCTGCTGAGAGGATGTTTCCCTTTGTGACGGAATCAGAACTAGTGGCACAATTTAAGAATATGAGTCAGGCATTTAAGACGGAGATGATGAGGAATTCCTTGTTTCCCAGATTCATTAATTCCCTTTCCCAGTGAGCAGTGGAAGCTGATTATATTCAATGCTGAGTTCGGCAGAGCTTTCATCGACAAGGGAACCGAGGGCAATGGGGGGACGGATGTGGAAATGGAGCAATGGTTTGTAGATAAGGGCACAATCTGATCAGCGATGACCTTATTAAATGGCGGAATTGGATCGAGGGCCCGAGTATCCTTCTCCTGCTCCTATTTCTAAAGCCATTAATCGATTTTGATATCTGAAACAGGAAACGACTTAAACTATCTCACACAACAGTTAATGTGATAAGGGATGATATAGTGTGGGTAATCGAGATTAAATCTGTTGTGCGGCATGAATGGTAATTTTTCTTGATGTATTTAGAAGCTGAAGTTCATATTTGAGACATTTCCTCCTGCCTCTGCCAACTGAACTGGGCTTTGGGAAGAGGGACTGCGATTGCTGCCATTTCACCTCTCAACCACTAGATGCCGCTGTAGGTTTCGCCTGGCCCTCCTGTGAATCTCAGGTCCTCCCAGTGTTAACTCTTGCCCACCCGCTGCATCGAACCGCTGCTCCTTGTGGAACCCCGGCCACAGGTCGGGAGCAATGGCTTCCTGGGTTCAGTGTCTCATTTCCGGCATTTTTATTAAATCGACAAAGAGAAAGGAAGAAGCGACTCTTCAGAATGGAGAAGGAACTGGAACTTTAACCCGTTGAGGGGCAAAATAATAATAATAGTGATAATAATGAAATGAAAAATGAGAAGCAGCTTCCTGTTAAGCATTCAATGGCGTTGCGAATGTGCGGTCGATTTACTCTCCCAGAGTGCAGTGCGGCCCCAGTCACTGATAGAGGGCTTTCCCATCCGCGGGGGATTTTGGGAAAAGAGCCCGCCATTGCACTGTCACCAGTAAGGACATAAAGAAATCTTAAAGGTGAGTAATGAATTAAGTAATTGGCACAATAAGGAGGCCTTTCGTGCATTGGAGCCTGTCTGGCATCCAATAAGATCATGGCTGAACTTCTACCTGAAAACACTCTCCCTCACACACATACACATACGGACTCACTCCCACACACTTGGGATATTAACATGCATGAAACACACACACAATAAACACATGGACATGAAACACACATACTCACACACACATTCACACATAGAAACACACGGTGTGATTGAACACATGTGTATCGGTGTGTGTGTGAGATAGTGCAGTGCGAATATATTACTTTGTATCAGAGAGCATGTGAGTGTGTGTGTAACGGAGTGCATGCGTGGGAGGGCGTGTGGGTCAGTTTGACTATGACTTTGTGTATTTGTGATTCAGGAAGTATGAGTTTGTGTGTGCGTATGAGTGGGTCAATAGCATTTGCGTAAGAGTGTGTCATTATGAGATTGCGAAAATGCGTTTGTAATTGTGTGAGAGAGTGCGTGATTGTGCGAATGTGTGTCTGTATGTGGTGCGGCAGCAGGGTTTGTGGCATTCAGAGTGCTTAAGAGAATGTGTGAATGTGCATGGGAGTGAGAGTGTTATAGAGGGAGTGTGTGTCTGAATGTGTGTTTGCGATTGCCTGTTGATGCACATGAGTGCTTCTCTGTAAGAGTTTGTGAGTGAGTGTGATAGGTGAGTGCATACACGTGTGAGAGCTGAGAGCGTTTTGTGAGGTGTGAGTAAGTATGTGAATCTGTGTGTCTCTGCTTGTGATATTTAGAGAGTGAGTGTCAATGTGTGTGAGACGTTGAGAGTATGATATTGTGACTGTGTGACAGAATCTGTCTGTGTGTGCATGTTGGTGTGTGTCTGTGTGCATGTGAGTCTGTGTGAGTGAAAGTGTGTGTGAGGGAGACAGAGAATGTGTGGCATTGTGACAGTGTGCTATTGAAGGAATACTTGATTCTGGGAGTGTGTGTGTGAGAGGGAATGAGTGTATCATTGAGATTATTCGTGTGTGCTTGTGCGAATGAGTGTGAGGGATTGTGTGCATGAGAGAAAAAAATGTGGTATACAGGGTGCTTGTGAATGTCGGTCTGTGTGTGTGCGCATGTTGTGTATGTCTCTGAGTGAGAAAGGGAGAGATGTGGACAGTGTGGGATTGAGTGAGCATGTGATTTTGTGAAAATGTGTGAGTGAGAATGTGTGTGTATGGAAAAGTGTGAGTGTACGTCAGTCTATGATACTGTGTGTGAGTTTGTGTGAGGGAGAAAATGCGTGACTTTTTTGACAGTGTCAGATTGATTGAGCTTGGGATTTGAGTGCATGAGTGAAAATGTGTCTGTGAGTGAGTGTGTGAGAGAGTGAGTATGTGAGGGCGAATATGAGTGTATGATACTGTGACTGAGTGCAGGCGAGATGGTGCATATGTTTGAGAAAGTGTGTTTGACAATTTAATAGTGTGAGATCGAGTGAATATGTATGGCTTCCTGTTTCTCTGTGTGTGTGTGGGTTTGTGTATGTGTGTGTGTGGGTTTGAGAGAGAAGCCGGAATTTTCCACACAGGTCTTGAGTGTTCTCATTGCTTTTCCTATTTTTTGTTTGTGAGCACACTCCCTATATTCAGGGGGACAGCCCAGGCTGAGTCTACGCCACCCAAAAGATTGTGCACACAGGGAGTAATCAGTCTTTGCCCAAGTGCTTTTGAGCCTTGTGTGAGAAGCCTTCCCTGGATGCTTGTCATTTGCCCTGCACACATGCCCCGATTGCAAAGCTTTGCTTTCGCCCAACGACATGCTCCGGGTCCCCTTCAGCTGTTTATCGCAGGAGAGTTAACCTCAGCGATGTGACTGCTGCTGGAGAGTTCTTCCAAGCGAAGTACCTTCTGCTGGAGAGACGACCCGAGTGAAGTGAATGATGCTGGAGAGCCTACACGTGCGAAGTGACTGCTGCTGGAGAGACCACGCGAGCGATGTAACTAGTGCTGGAGAGACCACCCTAGCGAAGTGACTGCTGCTGGAGAGACCACGCGAGCGATGTAACTACTGCTGGAGAGACCACCCGAGTGATGTAACTACTGCTGGAGGCTCCATTGGAGAGATCGCCAAGATAATCGGTACCATTTGGTGCTCAGGAAACCACCATCCCCAATGTTCTCAGTGTCCATGAGCTGTTCCAGGCCTCCTTCCTGTTAAGTCCTGAAAAGTTGGTTCGTGCATGTTCTGGACCGGCGCGATTTCAGGCTTTAAAGACACATAGGGCAGGTGGTCGGGAGTCTGGGAGGGCTGGAATTGGACGTAATTGTTTGAAAATGGCAAGTTACACTACAAATATGGAATTTTAATTCTAATATGCGAAAAATTTTCTCATCTACATCGTTGCAAACTTACTAGTCAGAATCAGTTCATGTATTTGTGCAGGTGTAGCAATAATTAATTTTATACTGCCGTGAAACGCCATAGATAAATATTAAATTCAGACAAAATGAAGGATTCCATTCAGATCCCCTTGCTGCTGTCCACATAATTATTCCCTGTGGCTTAACTATGTTCCATGTTGAATGTTGAACTTGCAAACTACATGTATAAATCCAGCAGCCTGCTGGACCCAGCTGCACGGCAGCATCAGTTGTGCCTCGGGTCAAGTGCCACATGGATTTTTTATCTCTTTGGCACAAGATCAATATCTACATTTTTGGATATGTAATTTTTGAAATCTAGGAATTCGAAGTGTTTACAAGCTTTGAACGGAATGTATCTTTGTAAGAATGACACACGTTCACAAACACTTACT
The DNA here is from genome assembly GCF_017639515.1 of Carcharodon carcharias. Taxonomy (NCBI): domain Eukaryota; kingdom Metazoa; phylum Chordata; class Chondrichthyes; order Lamniformes; family Lamnidae; genus Carcharodon; species Carcharodon carcharias. The sequence goes on along the minus strand of NW_024470701.1, from coordinate 1,875,915 downwards.
TGAGAAATTCTGTTCAGTTCTACAGGACTGAGTTCCATGAATTTAGCTAAAGTTTGCTGCAAGGATAGTGATCTGCCCTCAGCATTATGTACATCCAAAGTGATACATTTGGTATTTTATTATTTGAGGACATCATCGGTGATGTTGCTTTCCAAACATCAAGAAAGAAAGCGTTTCAATGTTTTTGAATCATATGATGTGCAAACAGATTTGCTGCAGTTTGTATTACTGCTTCCTCTTAATAAGCTGCTGATTGTTCTAACAGCTTTTCTGTTTGTGTCGTCAAAAGTTTTCATTTTTACCAATAAACAAATTGTGAAGTTATTTTAATTTGTAATTATGATCTAATGCAAACAGGTAAGACGTATTTTAGTTCCATTGTGATGTGTTCTTTGTGCCTTTTCCAATGCAAATTTGTAAAGATAAAATTTTCAGTGCGCTTCCTGTAGGCATTATAAAGGAAAAGTTTTATAGAATGGGCCTTTTTAAGGTTGACATACCTCAGGGTCTCAGCATGTCTTAACTCAATCCTTTAACTGACATTCATAAGACACACCTTGGTCTACTGAAGACCAGACTATTTCCTTGTATTTCTATTCCAAACTTACTGACTTTATATTTAGGGTCATTTACCTCAGATCAGAGCTTGAAAATGTTAGGCACTTAAGCGGTTTAAGACAGATTGAAGACCGCAGGAAACTGACACAATGATTGTCCCTGATACAAAGAAAAAATGAGAATGGAAACTGTGTAATACTCTAGTTTTCCAAAAAATGATGCACTTTATTCATCAAACATGTTAAGGTGCAGTACATGACTCTTCCATACTGGCAAGATAATGTGGATGCTGGAAATCTGAAGCAAAAATATACATGCTTGGAAAACTCTGCAGGTCTGACAGCATCTGTGGAGAGAAAGACGGAGCAAATGTATCGACCGTATAATTTCTCTTGGGAGCTCTGAAGAAGAGTCATATGGAATTGAAACATTACCTCAGTCCTTGTCTCAACCGATGCTGTCAGACCTGCAACGTTTTTCCAGCATTTTTTGTTTCTGGGACATGTCTGTTCAAATTTAACATTAAGCATTTTAACGTTCCGTCTCTTTTGATACAGCATGCGATACTCTGATAATTTTAAACACACTTACAAACTGGTTAGGCTTATAATTCTCATTTCATAACAAGCACTGCCTTGTACTTTTTAACACAGAGATTGGATTGACGGCAGTGCAGAACAATAACAAGGTATTTACTAAATAAAAAAATATAGTCTGTACTGGAACAACAATCTCTCACTCTCGCTCTCAAACAAACACACGCACGCAAGCAGACACACACGCACACTTACACAGGTAGACGAACAGGCTGACAGACACAGGCACCTAAACATAAACACACTCACCTTCAGCAATCTCCCGCTGTAGGATGCTGTCATGTTCACATGGCACAGAAACACACTGCGTACATGCACACAAACACACAGATGGAAAAAATAGATACATACACACTCTCCCTCTCACACCCACACTTATAAACGGACACAAACGTACAGGCGGACAGAAACATAAAAAGATGCTTGAACTCCGATAGGCACGCACACACATACACAAACACATACACACATACACACACTCTCAAAAAAAACCAACATGCAGACAGCCACACACCCAGGTGGACAGACACTCAAATACGCACAGAGCCACAGACATACGCACAAACACACACACACACATACACATTCTGACATACATTCGTAAACACAGACGGACAGAAATCTAAAAAGACATGTTTACTCACATAGTCAAATAGGCACACGCACACACAACCTAACCTTCAGCAATTTCCCTCGGCTGGGGCCTGTCTTGACCGCGCACACAAACACACACACAAACAGATATACAATAAATAATTAACATAAATTATACACTCTAGCATAAATTGACATTTAGTTGCCAAGTTGGGCTTCATACCCTATGCAGAGGAATACAATTGTACGTGTTTCTTTTATTTGATATAATGACTGACCCACAGGGTATAATGTTCGATCTGACTTGTAAAAATTAACTTGACAGCCAACACACAGATGGGTAAATTTAGCGTTAATCGTGAATTGGTCATGATAACTAATATACAAGATATAAAGTAAAGCTAATTCTTGTATTTGTCTTGAAAACATGACATGGGGAGAAAAAAATGGTACCTGATAAGCAACGAAATCAGAAGTTTTCTGAACTATGAGGAGGATAGTATGTAATTTCAAAAGGACATGGACAAGTTAGTGGAATGGGTAGGCACTTGGTGGATAAAGTTGAATGCAAATAGATGCGAAATGATTCATTTTTGTAGTGAGAACATGAGGAGAAGCAACATAACATGAAGGAGACATCTCTGAAGGGAGTATGAGCAAAAGGACAATTCATTGAAGGTAGCAGTATATTTTGAGTAATCAGTAACTAAAGCAAGGCTGTATTTATCGTAAAATAGAGGATAAGTGCAAGGAAGTTAGTTCATTTGTATAAATCACTAGTATGGACTCCAGTTGAAGTATTACATAGAGTTCTGGGCAAGGAATGTGAAGTTACTCTGTAGAGGACAGATAAGCTTCACGAGAATGTTTCCAGGTTTGAGCTTGCAGAAGTTACAGGGATTGGTGTTGGGTCCCTTGCTGTTTGTGGAATATATAAACGATTCAGAATTGAATGTAGGAGGGTTGATCAGTAAGTTTGCAAATAACACAAATATTGGTGGGGTGGTAAATAGTGACTAGAATAGCTGTAGATTAGAGAATATAGACGCGCTGGTCAGATGGGCTGATCAGTGTCAAATGGAATATAACCCAGATAAGTGTGAGTTGTTTCACTTGTGCAGGACAAGCAAGGCACGGGAATGCACAATGAATTGTAGCTGGGAAGTACTGAGGATCAGAGGGACATGGGTGTGCATCTCCACCGGTCCCTTAATATAGCGAGGCATGTTGATAAGGTGGTTAAGAAGATAAAAGGGATACTTGCCGATATTAGATGAGGCATAGAATAAAAGAGCAGGGAGCTTACGCTTGAACTATATAAAACACTGGCTAGTCCACAGCTAGAGTATTGCGTGCAGTTCTGGATTCCTCATTTTGGAAAGGATGTGATTCCACTAGACAGAGTGCAGAGGGGATTTACCAGGATGTTGCCTGGTCTGGAGAGCTTTAGTTATGAAGAGAGATTAGATAGATTTTTTCTTCCCCCCTGGAGGAGAGGACGTTGAAGGGGGAAATGACTGTTGTGTATAGAATTATGAGGTGCATAGATGGGGTAGACAGGAAGGAGTTTATCCCCCTTGGTGGAGGGATCCATAACCAGTGGGCATAGCTTTAAGGTAAGGTGCAGGAAGGTTTAGAGGGGATGTGAGGAAGAATTTTTTCACCAAGGGGGTTGTGGGAATCTGGAACTCACTGCCTGAAACTGTGGTAGAGACAGAAACACTCATATCATTTAAGAAGTGTTTGGATGTGCACTTGCGATGCCATGGCACACAAGGTGATGGGACCAGTGCTGGAAAGTGGGATTAGAATAGTTAGGTACTTGTTTGACTGGCACAGATCCGATGGGCTGGAAAGGGTCTTTTTCTGTGGTGCAGACCCCTACTACTCTATGAGTGTAAGTTAGGATTGTTGTCCTTGAAGAAGGGAAAGCTGAGAGGATATTTGATATGGCTATTTAGAATCATGAGTGATCCTTATTAAACAAGGGGAAACGGTGCCTTTTCGTGAAAGCACTCAGGGTGAGGAAGCTCAGTATTAAAAACAAAAAACTGCGGATGCTGGAAATCCAAAACAAAAACAGAATTACCTGGAAAAACTCAGCAGGTCTGGCAGCATCGACCCTTCAACAGAACACAGTATTAAGGTCATCAAGAAAAGAAACACTGATAACATTAAATATTATGTTTTCTCACAGCGAGTGGTTTGAATCTGTAAAACAGTGACTGAGAGCTGGTGGAGGCAGGTTGAAATGAAGCATTCATTCGGGAATTAGACTGTTATCTGAAAATGAAGAAAGTGCAGGTTATGGGGAGAAGGCTGGAGAATAGAACTTGGTGAGTTGCTCATTGAGAGAGTTGGTGCAGACACGATGGGCCAAATGGCCGCCTTCAACTTGGTAACAGTTCTGTGATTCTGTTATTTAACTTGATCCTTCCTTTTCCCTGTGTCCCTCCTATTTTAGTCTATGAATTTCTGCCTTTCGGTTCCAGCTTTAATTAGAATCAGTGAGAAAAAGTTACACTGGCGTAATTCCCAGTGCCACCCGGCTTTAAGGATCATTGACCAACCTCCAGCCAGGGTCGCGCGTCATGACGTCACAACGGAGGGTAGGTGGTGACCCTTCCTGAATCGAAAGAATAGGACCAGAGTTCGATTGGCCAATGATCTGCAAGCAACTGAGCAATTGGCTTACTCTGCTGTCAATCACAGAGTGGGCAGGGGTAGGTTTTGCTGAGCTGAGCCAGGCGCTTGGCTATTGGTCGGATTTTAAAGCGGAATTTTCATTACTGAAGGAAATTCGAGGGCTGCTGTATCTCTCCGATTGGATAATTTGGCTGTCACTCTGAAACTGAAACGCTCCAATCGAACACGGCAGGCCTCCATCACACTTTGTCCATTTGTTCCAGGAGCTGTCAGTCAAACACTGAAAGCTTTGATTGGACAAAACTCCACGCTGGAAGCTGGGAATTGGCTTGGGATGCCTGATTGTTTCCATTGCTGACCGCATCTTTCGAAGCTTACTGATTGGTTGATGCGCTGTCCGTGATCGTGTTCAGCTCCCTGATGGGCTGATACTTCTGTAATCACAGGTGAAGCTCGCTGATTGGCTGAACTATCTGTGAGTCACTCGTCGTAGCAACTTGATTGGATGAAGCTGTTGCCAGCAAGCGGGTGGAATGAACTGTTTGGCTGAACTACCTATCAGTTAGCAGGTATCACTCCCGGATTGGTTGAGACAACATTCAGCACCCACGATGAACACCCTGACTGGCCCACATGACTGGGCCAAAAGGCTGCAGCTCCCTGATTGAATGAAGCATCTGTCAGTCAGCCAGCAGGTCACCTTGATTGGCTCAGGTAGCTGTCAGTCAGCGAGCGGTTCTCCCTGAACGGCTGAGGGGTCTGTGGTGAATAAAAACAAAAATACATGGAGAAACTCAGCAGGTCTGACAGCATCTGCAGAGAGGAACACAGTAAACGTTTCGAGTCCGTATGACTCTTCAACAGAACGAAGGAAAAATAAAAAATATGTGAAATATAAGCTGGTTTAAGGGGGCGCTGGGGAGGAGTGGGGGGTCAGGTAGAGCTGGATAGAGGGTCAGTGATAGGTGGAGTTATCCAAAAGATGTCATAGACAAAAGGGCAAAGAGGTGTTGAAGGTGGTGATATTAGCTAATAAATGTGACAATAGGCGACATTAAGCGTAGAAAACAGGACGAGCAAGTTACAGATAGCTCTATTGGGGGATGGGTGGGGGGAATGGATCAAAGTAGGCTAAAAGACAGAGATAAAACAATGGATGGAAATACATTTAAAAATATTGGAAATAGGTGGGTAAACAAAATCTCTTTAAATTATTAGAAAAAAGAGGATCAGAAAGGGGTGGGGATGGAGGACAGAGTTCACGATCTAAAGTTGTTGAACTCAATATTCAGTCCGGAAAGCAGTAAAGTGCCTAGTTGTAGGGAACGTTCGCTCTGGGACACATTGGTCCACTCCTCCATCACCCCCTACATCTCAACCCCTGCCACGGCACCGTTCCATACAACCGCAAAATGTGCAACACCTGCCCCTTTATTTCCCCTCTCCTCACTGTCCAAGGGCCCAAACACTCCTTTCAAGTGAAGCAGCATTTCACTTGCACTTCCCTCAAATTAGTCTAACCCATTCGCTGCTCCTAATGCGGTTTCCTCTACATTGGAGAGACCAAACGCAGACTGGGTGACCGCTTTGCAGAACACCTTCGGTCTGTCCGCAAGCATTACTCAGACCTTCCTGTCGATTCCCATTTCAACACCTGCTCTCATGCCCACATGTCCGTCCTTGGATTGCTGCATTGTTCCAGTGAAGCTCAACGCAAACTGGAGGAACAGCACCTCATCTTAAGACTAGTCACTTTACAGTCTTCCAGATTGAACACGGATGTTCAAAAATTTTAGATCATGAACTCTCTCCTCCATCCCCTCCCGCTTTCTGATCCCCCTTTTTTTCCAATAATTTATATAGTTTTTTTCCCAACTATTTCTATTATTTTTAAATGTATTTCCATCCATTGTTTTATCTCTACCTTTTAGCCTATTTCGTTCCATTCCCCCCATCCCACCGCCACTAGGGTTATCTGTACCTTGCTCGTCCTGCTTTCTACCCTTAATGTCACCTATTATTACATTTCTTAGCTTATATCACCACTGTGAACATCTCTTTGTCCTTTTGTCTATGACATCGTTTGGTTATCTCCACCTATCACTGGCCCTCTATCCAGCTCTACCTGTTCCACCCCCTCTTAAACCAGCTTCTATTTCACCTATTTTCTATTTTTCCTTAGTTGTGTTGAAGAGTCATACAGACTGGAAACGTTAACTGTGCTCCTCTCCGCAGATGCTGTCAGACCTGCTGAGTTTTGCCAGGTATTTTTGTTTTTGTTTTGGATTTCCAGCATCTGCAGTTTTTTTGATTTTATTTTTGTTTTTCTGTTTATCTTAGTGTCTGTGGATGAAAACCTGAAGCTGCCCCATTGGCTGTTGCGCCTGTCAGTTATGGGGCTGTTTTCCCTGACTGGCACAAGCAGCTGTCAGTTAGCAGCAGAGGTACCTGATAGGCTGAGGCGAATGTCAGTCAGCATGCGGAGTTCCCTCATTGCAGGAAGTGCCTGACCGTCAGCGGAAGGAGCGCTTTGATTGGCTGTGGCGGCTGTCAGTCACATGTTTTTCTTCATTAATTGAACAACTGATGTAACCGGATATTTCACCGCGTTCTTGATCTGCTCTCGGAACTTGGACTGAGTCACCCCATAAATAAATGTGTTTGTGCAGCAATTTAAAGTCCGCAACAGAAACCCGACTTGTTGTAAGACATATTCAGGATAGGTGAGGTAAATTAACCCTCTCACTTCACCATAGACAAATTTTATAACAGACACCAGCCACAGGAGGATGAAGGTGCCGGATATGGTGAAGAGTAAAATCATAGACTTCCTCCTGCTCTCCATCTCTGGGTCACTGCGATTCTCTCCCTTACTCTGAGCCCTCAGTCCCTTCCGGACTTGACTGGTCACTAAAATGTGTCTGACTGTCAGAGCGTTAATCAGCAGAATTAAACCGAATGGGAGCAATGGGGTTAAAACTTGATCAAACCTGTAAAATGCAACCCATCCGGGTTCAGTAAATACGCTTGGCTTTGTACTACAGAACCACGGTACATTGTCAATTATCCCTGCAGGTTCAAATGTAAAGTATTGGGGGATGTTTTTTAAACAGAGCAGGATGCCGGTTGTCGCTAGAACCACAGCTGCAGTTTTCCCGGTGCAATATTCTGTTTTCAGCTTCTGGCAACAAATGGCCACAAATCGATCAAAGGAGAAAGTGATGGTGAACCAGACAGAACAGTCCATGGCTGCAGCCTGCAGGACAGCACGAATACTACACACAGGAGTGAGATACAGGAAAGTCACTGTGAAATAATAATAATTCATCTGGGTCAGTATGGGGTCTGTGATAATGACCATTAGATCCGCCATTGCCATGGCCACCAGGTAGCGAGTGGTGCAGGTGGAGAGGCCGCACTTTCCCCGGGACAGGATCACAATGCCCAGTAAATTAACTGTCAGAGAGACAATGGAGAAGAGCCTGTTAATTAATGATTAAACATTCTCTGTGTCTGACCCTCACAGTGAGGTCACGATTTCAACACCAAAACAGAGTTTGGTCACAGGAGGACAGGCAGGCGACTGGCTGGTGAGTATTTCAGCTTTTAGTTTTGTTTTTAGATTGAAATCGGCAGCTGAGTAACAATCGCTTGTTGATTATTTTAAAATTAGTAACAAGCATAGGGGGAAATTAAACCAATAATAAAGGTGAAACAACAGAAAAAAACGAGACTGGAGGGGGTGTATAAAGGACAGGAGTTTACCTGTGAGGCAGCCGAGCAGTTGTTTAAGAGCAGGGTCGAAGAGGCTGTATAAAGAGCGGAGTTTGCCTGTGAGGGAGCGGAGAGGGTGTATAAAGGGCCGACCGGAGCTTTCCTGGGAGCGAGCCAGTTCTCACCCAGGCACTGGGCGGTGCTGGAATTCGAAAGGAGTGATGTCAGGACGTGGGAGAGAGCTGATTGGTAATTACTGAGGAAGTTGTTTTCTATCTTTCCCACTTTACAAAGACATTACAGAATGTATGACTCTCCACATTTGCCTTTTTTTCATGAAAATGATAAATAGCCTTATATTTGGCTTTAATTTCTGGAAATAGTTTCTTTTTAATTTTAGAATGAACACAACGTTTACCAAGAACTCAGTCCCGTCTGTTGCATGGGGATTCTTAGACACGCCTTGCAGTCTGGATGACCACATGTGCAGCAAGTGCCATTAGCTTCAGCAGCTTTAGCAATAGGTTTCAGAGCTTGAGCGTCAGCTGTAGACGCAGCGGTGCATCCGCCAGGAATGAGTGTTATGTGTATAGCACATTTTTAGATGTGGTCACTCCGCAGCATTGAAAGGGTGGAGCTTTTAGTGTTTTTCGCATAAAAGTGGACTAATTCACAGGCCCAGGTGAAATGGTTCCCAGGCTGTTATATGAGGAAAGGGAGGATGCTGCAAGGGCTCTGACACCTATTTTCAAATTCTCTGTCCACACGAGGGGTGCCACAGGACAGCAATTGTGGTACGATTATTCGAGAAGGTCCGTAGCAATAAAGCAGGCAACTACAGGCTTGTGTGTCTGACGTCAGTGATAGAGAAACTATTGAAAACAATTCTGAGGGGCAGGATTAACCTTCTCTTGAAGAAGCAAGGATTTTTCAGGGAAAGTCTGCTTAACATTGTCAGGGGGAGATCATGTCTAACAAATTTGATTGAATTTTTCGAGGAGGTGCCTCGATTTGCAGATGAGGGTAGTGCAGTTGATGCAGTCAACATGGACTTAAGTAAGGCTTTTGACAATGTCCCGCATTGGAGAATGGTCAAAAAGTTAATAGCCCATGGGTTCCAGTGAAATTCGGCAAATTATATTCAAATTGGCTTAGTGGCTGGAGGCAAAGGGTGATGGTCAAAAGTTGTTTTTCCAAATTGGAAGCCTGTGACGAGTGATGTACTGATGGGTTCGGTGCTTGGACTCTGGCTGTTTATGGTGCTCATTAATGGTTAAGGCGTGAATTTAGGAGGTATGATCAATAAGTTTGAGATTACACGAAAATTGGTGGTGTTGTAAATAGTGTGAAGGAAGGCCTCCTATTACAGGATGATATAGGTGAGCTTGTAAGGTGGGCAAAGCAGCAGCAACTTGAATTTCATACTGAGAAGTGTAAGGTGATGGGTTCTGGGAGGACTGAGGCGGCAGGGGAATCCACAATGAATGGTAGGAACCCAGGAAGAAAGAGGATCAGAGGGAACTTGATGTACACGTCCATAGACCCTGAAGGCAGCAGCACAGGTAGATATGGTGGTTAAGAGGGCAAAAGGGATCCTTGCCTTTATTACCTCAGGCATAGAATATTATAACAGGGAGGTTATGTTGGAGCTGTATAAACCGCTACTTAGGCGAAAGCTGGTGCATTGTTTGGAGCTTTGGCCGCCACATTATTGGAAGGATGTGATCACATTAGAGAGGCTGCAGAGCAGATTCACCAGGATGTTGCCTGGACTGCAGCGTTTCAGCTATGAAAAGAGACTGGATAGCCTGGTGTTCTTTTTCTTAGAGCAGTACCTGATGGAGCTTTGGGAGATTATGAAGGGCATAGATGAGGTAGATAGGAACAAACGTTCTCCCCTTAGCGGAGGTGTCAATAACCAGGGAACATTAAGGCAAAGGGCAAGAGGTCCAGAGGGGATTTGAGGGATAATAACATCACCAAGAAGGTGTTTGGAATCTGCAACACACTGTCTGAGGGGTGACAGAGGCAGTAACCCTGACAGCATTAAAAAAGTATTTAGATCAGCACTTGAAACGGCATAGCAAGTGCTGCAAAATCGGATTTGAATAGATAGGTGACGCCTGGCACGTCCGATGGGCCTGTTTCTGTGTTGTAAAACTCATTATTCTGTGACTCTCTGAGTCTACGAGTGCGAGCGGGGCAGTGGGACCATAAGCAGTGATGGAGTGTGAGAAGCAGAGGGGCCATTAGCAGCGAGAGAAGCTGCGAGAGAAGCAGCGAGGCTGTTAGCAGGATCTGAGTGGGGAAACAATCAACCTGAATGAGGTTGGAATCTGCAACATATTCCCTGAGGGGGTGGTAGAGGAAGGAACCCTCACAACATTTAAGGCATATTTACATGAGCACTTGAAATGGTATCGCACACAGGGCTAGGGCAAAAGAGCTGGAAAATGGGATTAAAATCGATAGGCACTTGAAGACTGGCACGGTCATGATGGGATGAATGGCCTGTTTCTATGCTGTATAACTCAGATACTCTGTGACCCTCTGACTCTATGCGTGCAAGCAGTGCAGCACAGCCATTGAAAGTGGGAGAGTGCAAGAACCACCGGTGCCATTAACATTGAGGGAGTGAGAGAGGAGCAGCGGGGACATTAACTGTGAGAGAGACGGAGACGTGGTTACGAAGAGATCAAAGCTGTGAACTAAATATTCAATGGTCTGTGATTTTCGAAAGGACTGGCAGGAAGAAAAGGTGGGACAGCTTTTTTAGACGAGATAGAATACGTACAATCGCAAGAAGTTATTTTGGTTCGGAAGATGTAGAATCCACATGGGTCGAACTCAGAAATAAGGGAGTGAAGACAGTGGTGGGAGTAGTGAATAGGACACCTAACAGTAGCTATACTGGTTGAAAGATAATAAGTCAGGAGATAATTATGTAATGTAAAAATGGCAGTACATTAATCATTGTGACTTCAACCTTCATGTAGTTTGGGAAAATCACATTGGCAGAGGCAGCCACGAGGAAGAAATCATGAAGTGTATCCGGGACAGTTTTCTAGAACAATTGCTGTTTTTTCCAGTCAGAGATCAGGCTACTTTGGATCTGTTCATGAATAATGAGGCAGGTTTAATAAATGATCTCAGCGTAAAATATCCCCTCGGAAAAAAATGACCATAATATGGTATGATTTAGCATTCAGTTTGAGAGTGAAAATGGGTCCGAAGCAACTGTGCTAAACTTATAAAAAGGTAATTACAAATGAATGGGGGCAGATTTGGCTGGAGTAGACTGGGAAAGGAAGTTCACAGGAAAGAACGTTAATGAACAATGGCAGACATTTAAGAAACTATTTCATGGCTCATATCAAAGATATATCCTTGTGAGGAATTAGGATTCTAGGATGGAGTTAAACCAACCATGGTTTACCCAAGAAGTTGAGGATAGAATCAAATTGAAAGTCATAAAAATACATACAGTGTGTCAAAGAATAAGGTAAGCCAGAGGATTATGAAATGTTTAAAACCCAAGAAAAGATCACCCAAATATATTAAAGATTGGGAAAATAAACATTATGCGTAAACTAGCAAGCAATATAAAAACGTTCAGTAGCAGCTTCTATAAATACATAATCATGAAGAGAGAGGCTGAATTGAATTAATGCCCCTTAGAGAATGATGCTGCGGAAATAATAATGGTGAACCAGGAATTGGCAGAGGAGTTGAATTAATCCTTTCAATCAGCCTTCACGGTAAAAGACACTAATAGCATTCCAAAAAAATACTAAATAATCAAAGGAAAAATAGGGTGAGGGAATAAAGGAGTGACTATCACTAGATAAAAAATACTATGGAAACTGATCAAAAAAAAAACATGATTTCCAAATCGAACCTTCATTCCAGTTACTGACCCGCACTCAGTTCAATTCTACATTGACAAATGCTCCCAGTCATACATTATCATTTGGATCAGGTATTCCACTCTGGACACTGACCTACGCTCAATGCAATACTGCACTGCCAGATAAAACCAATTATAAATTTTGACTGGGATCAGCTATTCCACTCTGGTTACTAACCTACACTTAATACAATTTGACACTAACAGATAGTCATTGAAAGAGTGGTGACTGGGGTCAGGTATTCCACTCTGATTAATGACCCACACTTTGGAATTTTTGACACTAACAGATACAGTCAGTGAAAGATTGGTGTCTCGAGTCAGGTGTTCCACTCTGTTTACTAACCCACACTAAGTACAATTTGACAATTACAGATAGACGCAGAAATATATGGTCACTGGAGTCAGGTATTGCTCTCTTGTTAATGACCCACTCTCAGGGTGATTTCCCTCTGACTCCCACTGAACCTTCCTTCAGAGAATTTGCCTTCACTGAGCTCTAATTTAACATTACACCGTATTCCACGAAATATCAGGACTTGATTCATCAGAGAGCCTTTGAGTTACAAACAAAGGTTTATTTTCAAGTGACAAAGTTAAGTGAAGCCGCAGAGACATTTCAAGACATTTTAATTCAGCAAATTATATCGCTGATTCAGTGTGTCTGTGACAGTGAGCAACAGATCAGCATGTAATATTTTCAGTCACAGTTTAAAATGAGAGAGCCGCTCACATACAGATTTACACAACTTCAGTAGTTATGGTCACTCACCAGGAACACCTATAACAGCAAGGATTGTGTAGAATATTTTCTGAGCCACATAAATTGATTTCATCGTTGTAGTGCGAAGTGATGTGTCCCTTTGTGCTGCTGGTAATCTCTGTGTCTTAAACGCTGAGGTGATACACTCCCAAAGCCTTTAATTTATACCCTGTGGGATCACCTCAGGGACGTTGAAATTGTCACATTGTTCAAATTATTTTTTAAGTATACGAACAAACAGATTGTGATATTGAGTTCTGAGAAACAATATGCTTATTTTCAAATGGAGCTGCCAGGTTCCAAATATTGGACTCTGCTTATTAAATTAATTAACTATTAAAGAACAAATGCTGTATTCACCCGGATAATATGCTGTCCACTCAAACACCGTTAGTCCACCCTCTAGTTCTGCTATTGTTTTAGTGATATCCGTCACTTGATTGTTACCATTTATTGATTAAATGACAAATGTTAGAGTGCCTCTCTCCGCTCTGTTCCATTGTACTCTGGGATGTAACTGTCCTCTTTAACTGTGGAAATTCTGTTGTGTGATTACAGTGCGTTAAGGGTGACAATGTATAAGTAAATTTAACAAATAAAATATCATGATATATTTAAAATCCCCCAAAAATTGATTCCACACCTTAATCAAATGCGTATCCAGCTCATTACCTTTCTCTCTCCTCTCCCCCTCTCTTTGTTTCTCTCTTTTTCCTCAGTGTGTGTCTCTCTCTCTCTCACTACTTCTTTCTGTGTCTCTCACTTTCCTCCTCTGTCGCTGTTCCACTCTTTATCTCTTTCTGTTTTTTTAGCTCATTGTCTCTCCAAATCTTTCGTTCTCTGGCTCTCTTTCTCTCTCTCGCTGGCTCTTGCTCTCTCTATTCATCTGTGTCCCTCTCTCACATTCACTGCCTCTCTCATCCTCTCCGCCTTTCTTGGCCTCACTCCATCTCACTCAGTCTCCCTCCCTGATTCGCTTGCTCTCTCTTGCTCTCTCTGTGTGAGTTTGTGTGTGTGTCTGTTAGTGTGTATATCTGTGTGTGTGTTGGTGGATGACTCTCTCTCCCTCTGTCTCTCGCGTTTCTCAGTCTCTTTCAATCTGTGTGTATGTCTGTCTTTATTTCCGCCTCTCTCACGCTCCTCTTTCCCTCCCCCTCTATTTGCCTGTCTGTCTCTCTACTTATCTGTGTTTATCTATCTATCTGTCTGTTTTTCTGTCTCTGTCTTTTTTGATTATTTCTCTCTCTTTATCTCTTTCTCTCTCTCTCACTCTCTCTCTGTCACTTTATCTCTCTCTCTGCCTTTCTGCACCTCTCTCTCGCAAACTTTATCTGCTTTTCTGACTCTCTCTCTCCCTGTGCCCCTCTTGCTGTGTCTCTATCACTCACATTTCACTTCTCGCTCTATCGCTCTCGCTGTCTCTTTCCCTTCCTCTATACTCTCCCTGCCTCTCGATCTCCCTCTTTCTCTCTATCTCTCCCTTTGTGTGTCAATATCTGTCTTTCTCTCTCTGCCTCACTCTCTCGCCGTCCTTCTCAGTCTCTCTCCCTTTGTCTCTCTGTTCTCTTCGCCTCTTTCACTTTCTCTCTCTTTCGCACTTGCTAAACTTCCCTTTGTTCTGTCAAAGGGTCATGAGGATTCGAAACGTCAACTCTTTTCTTCTCCGCTGATGCTGCCAGACCTGCTGAGTTTTTCCAGGTAATTCTGTTTTTGTTTTGGATTTCCAGCATCTTCAGTTTTTTTGTTTTTAAACTTCCCTTTGTCTGTTTCATTGCTTCTCTCTCCTTCTCTGCCTCTTTTACTCTGCCTCTGCTTGTCTGTTTGTCTCTCCCTTTCCTTCTGTCTTTCACTTTCTCTCTCATTTTCTCTCTATCTCTCTCTTTCCCTCTCTCTCTCTCTCCCTCTCTCTATCACTCTCTGTCTCTCTTTAACACTATGTGTCTTACTCTGCCTCTCTCTTTGCCTCTCTCGCTCTTTTCGCTCCCCTTCTCTTCGTCAATACCTTTATTTCCCTCTCTCTCTTTCTCTCTCTCGCTGTTTATCTAACTCTGACTCTCTCCTTCTCCCTATGAATCCCTCCCTTTCTGTTTCTCCCTCCCCTATGAAACACACCCTGTCTCTATCCTCCCTATTTCACCCTATAATTTTCTGTGCCTCTCTCCCCCTCTCTTTCTCAATCTATCTCTGCTTCACCAACTCTTTCTCGCCAGGCAAATCTCTTTTTTATCTCACTTTCATTCGCCCTCTCTCTCTCTTTATGTGTTGGTTTGTGTGTGTGTGTGTACATGTTTCTCTCTCTCTCTGTCTCTGCCTCTCACACTGTAATGTTCCCTTTATCTTTCTCTCCACTCTCTCTCTCTCTCTTTCTCATTGTCATTCTTTCACTCTGTCTCTCTCTCTCATTATCTGTCTGCATGTCTCTCCCTCATTCTCACACTTTCCATATGTCTCTGCCTCTCTATTTTCGTCTCTCTATCTTTTCTGTCCCCCTGTAATTTTTTCAATCTCTCTCTCCCTCTCCTGCTCTCTTTCTCTCTCTCTCTCTCTCGCTCTCTCTCTCGCTCTCCAGCACTCTCTCTCTCTCTCTCGCTCTCCAGCTCTCTCTCTCTCTTTCTCTTTCTCCCTATATCAAACAGCCTGTTGTCCTCATTCTTCCTCTTTCACTCTCTCATCTTATCTGCCTCTCTCTCTCTCTCTCTGCCTCACCCTCTATGTCTCTCCCAGTGAGTTTCACTTTTTTGTCCTTTCGACCGCCCTCTCTCTCTAATTCTGTATCAGTGTCTACTTGTGTGTGTGTACGTGTTTCTCTCTCTGTGTCCCTGCCTCTCACTCCTTAAAATGTCATTTGTCTCTTTCTCTCTTTCTCTCTCTTTCTCTCCTCTCACTCTCTCTGCTTATCTCTCACTCTGTCTCTTTGTCTCATTCTCTCTCTGCCTCTCTCTCTATCTCACTCTCAACTTTGTCTAACTTTTTCTCTCTCTTTGACACTGTCTCTCTCCCTTTTCTCTCCCCCTCTCTCTTTTTCAATCTCTCTCTCTCTCCTTCTCTCTCACCCTATGTCATACACACTGCCTCCCTCCTTTTCCATTTTTCCTTCTCGCATTCACTCTGCCTCTCTCTCTCTCTCTCCATCTTTTGGTCTCTATTGCTGTGTCTCCAAATCTCACCCTCTCCTCCTCCCTCTGTCTCCCTCCCTTAGTGTGCTTCCTCCTCTCTCTCCCTCACTCTCTCTCTCTATCACTTTCTCACCCTATGTCATGCACACTGCCTCCCTCCTTTTCCATCTTTCACTCTCCCATTCTCTCTCTCTCTCCCTCACTCTCTCTATCTTTCTCCCCCTTTCTCTCTTTTTCTCTCTCTTTCTCTCTCTCTCTCTCTCTCTCACCTCCCTCCCATCAATTCTCTATTTTTCTCCCTTTCTATCGCCCTCTCCCTCTCAGCCCTCTCTCTTTTTCTGTCAGGGTTTCGACGTGTTTGTGTGTACGTGCTTCTTGCTTTCTGCCCTCTGCCCATCACGCTCTATCATTTCATTTTTATCTTTCTCTCCATCTCTCGCTCCCTCTTCTGTGTGTAAATATGTGTGTGTGTCTGAATGTTTGTGTTTCTGTGGGTGTCGGTGGGTCTCTATCACTCCCTCTTGCGTTTCTCTTACTCTCAATCTGTGTGTGTATCTCTTTGGGTCTTTCCACCAATTCTGCTCCCCTCTCAGTCCCTCCCCCTTTACCCGCCTTTCTGCCTATTTATCTATCTTTCTATCTCTCTAACTATCTGTATCTCTATATTCTTATCTATCTACCTATCTATCTATCTATCTATCTATCTATCTAGCTATCTATCTATCTATGGCCCTATCCAATTATCTTTCTGCCTGTCTTTCTATCTATCTATTTTTATATCTCTTTTTCTATTTCTGTCTCTCTCTCCCTGTCTAATTCACTCTCTCAAACTCTCTGTGTTTGTCTGTTTCCCTCTCTCCTTCTCCCTCTCTCTCAAAATCTCTCTCTTTCAAACTCTCTTTCTCTCTCTCTCTATCTCTCTTTCTCTCTCTCTCTCTCTCTCTCTATCTCTCTCTCTCTCTCTCTCCCCCCCTTCCATCTCTTTTGATCCCATTCGCTGTGGCTCAAACTCTAACTCTCTCCTCCTCCCTCTATCTCCATCTCTCGGTGCGCTGCCTCCTCTCTCTCTCTCTATTCTCTCTCTCTCTCGCCCTACGTCATAAACCCTGTCTCTCTCCTTCTCCCTCTTTTACTCTCACATTCTCTCTGCCTGTCCCTCTGTCTCCCTCTATTTCACTCTCTGCCTCCCCCTCTCTTTCCCTCCCAGCAACTCACTATTTTTCACCCTTTCGATCGTTCTCTCTGTTCTTCCCTCTCTCTCTCTCTTTCTTTGTTCGTATCAATTTGTGTGTGTACGTGTTTCTCTCTCTCTGTCTCTGCCTCTCACTCTCCAAAATTCCCTTTGTATCCTTCTCTCCATCTGTCCCTCTCCCTACATCTTTCTCTCTCTCACTCTCTCTCTGTCTATCTCTCACCTTGTCTCTCTATTCCTCTGCCTCTTTCTATCTTTCTCTCTCTCTGTTCCTTTATCTCTGCTTCTGCATCATTCTCCCTTTCTCTCCCCATCTCACTGTGACCTTCTATCTGCCTCTCGCTCTCTGTCTACTTTTCTCTGTCTTTCTGTTGTTGTGGGGAATATAGGGTTACAGAACTAACTTATTGAAAGGGAATAAATTACTTAAAATCTCCAAGCAGTCAGTGCTGCCTAGCAAATTGGCTGTTCAATGTTACTAAATGAACCTTGCACTGCCTTAGGGCCTGCGAACAACAGAAAGGCCTTCGGTGCTGGACTGGTGTCAGAGGATGGCTATAACAGAGTAAGTGTGCTCTTCAAAAGATAGGGGAAGAACAGATGGTCCTATTTTAGGGAGGAGAGAAGGTATCTGCCTTAGTGAACAAATAGGGACATACGGTGCACATACATGTTACCAGAGATATATGTTTCATGTAAACCTATACATTGACGAGATTGGAATCTGGAAATTGTTCTTGTTCATGATCAATAACGTATAAATATACAGAGCACTTGAAATTTAGCAGAGCGCTATCTCAAGCTGCATTGAGATGGCCCTCCCCTTGCAATTGCTCGAATAAACGATTGCGACCTGTACCTGAGACTCCTGTGGTCCGTTTGTCAAACTGACCACAACAGTTTGGCGTTGTCAGCAGGATACCCAGATCAGATCCTCGGGGCGGCTCTGCAAAGTGGGTGAGAATATTTTACTTACCGCCCGCAGTTAGTGCAGTAAGACTACCCGAGAATGGCTCGGCCGATTGTCAAAAGAATCAGGAGGAGGACACAGGACAGGAAATGGGAGGCGCCGATAGAAGGCAGAGCCGCGTTGACGGGCTACGCTTTCAGATACAACCTTCGCCGGAGCCGTGCAGGCCAGACCCCAGTTATGGGGAGGCAGAGCCACGTTGGCGGGCTGCGCTTTCAGATACAACCTTCGCCGGAGCCGCGCAGGCCAGACCCCAGTTGAGGGGAGGCAGAGCCGCACAGGCAGGCTATGGTTTGAGACAAAACCTTAGCCGAAGCCGCGCAGGCCAGACCCCAGTTAAACAAGTAGACCGCATATACCTCAGATAACTAACTTGTTGGGGCCGTGCAAACCTATTGCGCAGAGAAAGAGGGGGAAATAAGAACAGAAGGCCATCAGGAAAACAGAATAGAGCTGTGGAACACTGGTTGCGAACCGGGGACTCCATTACGGGGTTCACAGCGGAACAACAGTCAAAATTAATACAAAAGTGCAGAAAGGGGCATGGAATCCACAGGGAATCCACAGGGAACCCCCGATAACAAAAACTGCGGTGCGTAGAACTAAAAGGATAAGGAAAGGAAAGGGATGATAGTTATTATTTGCTTGTATAATTGATCTAAGTTACAAGAGCTGGTTGTACTGAAGAGAGTGAGAGAGAGAGAAAGGGAGGTAAGGGAGGGTTCCCTCTGGAGTTAATTAGTACTGACAGGCAGGAGCAGGGGGGACGTGAGCTTTCATCAGTTTGATGGTCTCTCTTGGTGGAACCTTCAACATCCCTTTATTTCCCCCGCTGCTATTTGAAGATTCGTTTAGAATATCAGAGTTTTAAGTCGTTAAGTTAAAGAGACAGGAATATAAATACATATCTCTCAATATATGCTTGTTTGTTTGCAAGGAAGCATTCGGATGTGAACTTTAATATATTTTCTTCCGTATATTTTCATTTGTGTGTCTAGTTCAGCACTTTAGGGTTGGATTAAAGGAGAAGTATGCTAAAATATTCCAAAGTTTTGAGTATAAGAGAGCCTGCAATAAAAAAAATCACAATTTGAAGGTATCATAAAACTAAACAGGCTTAGATGATACATCTTTTGAATTACCCCCGTGCATACTAGTATAATCATTTTCCAAGCGGATTGGGATTGATACATACGAGTTGCCTTACCTCATACGAGTAAATATTCTAAATTTCTGAGGGCAAAAAATATTACCTGAAATTCAAAAGAACTCGAGAAAAATCAAAAAACATAAACCCACGGTCTATGTGGTTCCCATGTATAAACAGGGGTTTATTTTGAAGAGATGAATTAAATAATAAAGGAAATCTGCATTCCAACACACTTTCATTTGAATTTGGGACAATCTTGAGAGGGAAAGTGCAGACTAATTTAAAAGGTAACATTGAATAACGAGAATGTTATCCAAAGGTAAATAATGTGTCGATAAACATATGGGACATTTAACTTGGGTGCAAATGATTACACTTGAAAAAGAGGGTTTTTAAAATTTTGATAATTTAAATTACATTTCTTACCAAGTATAAAACTTGAGATAAAAACAAAAAAACTGCGGATGCTGGAAATCCAAAACAAAAACAGAATTACCTGGAAAAACTCAGCAGGTCTGGCAGCATCGGCGGAGAAGAAAAGAGTTGACGTTTCGAGTCCTCATGACCCTTCGACAGAACTTGAGTTCGAGTCCAAGAAAGAGTTGAAATATAAGCTGGTTTAAGGTGTGTGTGTGGGGGGCGGAGAGAGAGAGAGAAGTGGAGGGGGGGGTGTGGTTGTAGGGACAAACAAGCAGTGATAGAAGCAGATCATCAAAAGATGTCAACAACAATAGAACAAAAGAACACATAGGTGTTAAAGTTGGTGATATTATCTAAACGAATGTGCTAATTAAGAATGGATGGTAGGGGACTCAAGGTATAGCTCTAGTGGGGGTGGGGAGAGCATAAAATATTTTAAAATATTTAAAACTTGAGGTTTGATTCCTGATAATTTCTCAAAAGGGAATTTTCATTTTAAAAGGTGTAACAACAATTGGTGCTAATTCAAATGCAGCAAGCCTTTGAATTTGTAAGTCTGTTCCCAAAATATGAAGCTAAGCTCAAGACCTTGACAAAGTTTTGCAGAAATCCAATTTCTGGCCGAGTTAATGAATCTGGATAATTCTAAAAGCTTGTCAGACACAATTTAGTGGGTTACTTTTGAGACGATGAAATGTTGTTTGAGAAGAAGATAAGGAAGCAAAACATGTGAATGCCTGATTTCTGTTTTCAAATTATGAGAATATTTTATTAATTTTAAATTCTCTCCAGACACCTGAACAAGATAAGATTGTAGATTGTTTTTTGTAAAATAGTATGAGGCAAGAAGGATGAAGAGTTAGGGAAAGAGGACACAATATACAAACTGTTTTTAGGGAACTGAATTTGATAATCTGGCCATTAGCGGATACATTGGAAACGTACAGAGGGAGATAAGCAATGAATTGGAGACAGATATCGTCGTTGACAAGGAATAGTTAATATGTCCTGAAGAGCAAGGAAACATTATCAATGATCAAGACTAGAGAAACTGACACCAAAAGAATCTTAGGATGATCATGGCCACCGGGAAAAAAACTTAGAGGTAAAACTATGTGTAGCATGCAGTTCACGAATTGAAATGTAAGGAGACACTTAACAACAATTTCTCACACGATGGATATAGGTAAAGGAAAAGCTGGACAAAGGCTAAATAAATGAATTACTGATTGTAATAATGTGCCTGTATGCTGCAAAAAGTAAGGCCACAGGCTTAACAGCATGATGACAGACAGAGTTAAGCAGCTCCCAGAGAGAACTGGCACTGGAAGTGAAGATAGTGAGCCATTGAAAGACAGGACAAGAAGGTGCAATATAGGGTTGTGTGGGCAGCTTAAGGAATTTAGGTCTGAAGTGAGACAGCTGCAGGGGATATTAGATTGGAAGGAGTGGAGGATGCCTATTCAGATGGATACAGATCAGGGAACTCATTTCACAGGAAGAGTCAGTAAGAAATGTATAAATTTAAACATAAATTGAAATTCCACGCTCCCTACTAGCCACAGAGCTCGGAGATGTTGGAAAGGATGAACTAAACTTAAAAAATATATCACTCATAAAGTATATTCAAGAGACATGGAACAGCCCAATATGCTAATGTGCCTTAGGGCTACCTGAAGCAGGACCGCCGGGTTCACCCCATCTGAAATATTGACAAAGAGAGCAATGCAATTACGCAAGGGAATCATAGTAGGAGTGGGATATGTAGGACCACTAAACGGAAAGAAACAAGATTATGTGAGGGAAATAAGTAAGCGAATGCATGAGGTAAGGAAGGTGCTGACGAAGGAGACTTGGTGAAATCCTGCAGTGTTTATTGTTGATGGTGCTTCGGTCGTGGAGGGAGTGAATGTTTGTGGATGTGGGGCCCATAAAGAGGGAGTTGGCTATCAGGTGAGGAACGTCCCAGCTAATCTGGTACATCTGGTTCTGCGATAATCAAACAATCGCAGTCCACGATATGAAAAAATATGCTCATTTCACCTGGCATGTAGGCACCCTCAGACCACAGCTGCCCATAATCGCTGCTGCAGATGCATCAGTGACTGGAATAGGAGTTTCAAATACAGAAAGTTGTATCACGCAGGCTATTTGTCTGAAACAGAGTAAAGATACAGTGTAGTCGAGACAGAGGCCTTAGCATCCGCAAGGGCCTGTGAGATGTTCGCTGACAAAGCCTTAAACCTATAATGTACAGTTGGGAAAGAGGACAAATCATTGGTCACCCTATTAAATGCTAAGAAACTAACAATGAGGTCATGCAGAGTCAAAAAGAGAGAACCTTGAGATATGATGTTACAACTGAATATGTGCAAGGAAAACAAGAAGCAACAGCAGGCCCAATGCCACACATTCCTGTTGAGAAGCCTGAACAGGAGGACAGAAATTTTGTTAAGGATTCAGAACAGTGTCCTCATTAACAACAAAATTCCCACCAGCATCAAATAAAGGCCAAATAAAATTCAAGATGCATTTAATGCAGATGACGAATATGCTAAACTTCGAGAATACTCAGACAAATGGCGGGCAGAATATGCACCAAACAATTTCACCTGAAAAAAAAACTTCATGCAAGGACATCTCAGTCTCATGGCTCGATAGCTAATTGATGATGAAAGGCTGGTCAGAGCAGGATTTCTTCAGACACAAGATCCTTCAGCTCAGCACCATTTTCTCAAGGGCCATTTCAGATGGGCTATAAATCCTGGGCTAGACAGAGACACCCTCATCCAATAAAAGCAAATAAACAGGGTCCTGAGGCATAACAAAGTGTCGTGAGGCAGCACAAAATTCAGCCTGGTGCTCAATATCTGAATATGACCGGAGGAAATTATTTCAAGCTGCATCACCCGGGCAATCCAGCGCTGGGAGTAACAATATCACGTGATTGTGTCCCCATTCCAATCCAGGCCAGGAGGAAGTCAGGGAACTGACCTATCGAGTTCAGCCTGATGACATTCTTCATATTATCAAATATTACAGCCGCTCAGGGGAGTCTTTACATCCCGCCCCTGCCAGTGTGTCCCATATCATTGTAGCTTACTACACTCTCCGTGATTGACGCTGTAAAGGGGTCTGGCACTGGAGTCAGGGAAGGGTGAGGAAGGGAGCCTGACCACGAATGAGAAAGTTAAGGACCAGATGAGCTGGATGGGGAGGAGGAAGAGAAGGAAAATGAAGAGGTGGATAGTGAGGGCAAAGGAGGAGATGAGGTGCACGATGAGGCAGGGGGGGACACAGGAGTACATGCAGGACGTCATTGTGCCAGAGAGCTGCTCATCCAGCATCACTGCATATGGCAGCTGCCTTGAAGAATGTGACCGAAGACCTGGGAGGGAGAGGAGGGAGATAGAAACATCAATGTCACGGCACTTTATCATTCATTTATCCGATGACATGTCACGCATGAGGGAGGTTTACTAGATGCTGGGGAAAGGCTACCTTTGAGAAAATGACGACCTCTGAACACAAAGACTATTAAACATTTGTAAATATTGTGCCTCCATTGATGGATAGCTGCTACCACCCCCTCAATCCACCATTCTGCTACCCGCGAGATATTCCTGTTCAGAGTCCTTAGCTCCTCTCCCACTACAGCAACGGAGTTAGTGTCACAGAGCAGCAAACTTCGCTGCTATTGTCTGGAGCGTCACGAGTTTTCCAGTCTCTCGTGGCTGCTCATCATGTGCTACATAAACTGAGGCACGGTCAAAACCCTGATCACCATGGACTCCTGCATTCGGAGTGCAAGGACTCACAATGTCTCAGGGAACTCCATCAGATGGCCACCTGTCTGCTGTTGAAGGCCCAAATACTGAAGCCCAAATTTAAGACTGCAGAGGCTCAGCATCACTGCCCAAAAGGGTATCCCTGTGACTGTCCTGGACTTCCGGGGCAAACTGTGATTAGAAACCTTGGCCTTTAACAGCTCTTCCTACACACAACTGCTGTGCTTATCACCTAATGCTCCTCAACTTATGTTAACACTTGTCACTATTCGAGGAAAGCCTCTGGGCTCCTGCCTGCTGAGTGAGGTGATGGTTATGGCACATCCTCAGACACTGCTAGCTCCTCCTGGTGTCTCTGCCCTGACTCTTCTGCTGAGAGTGGGACCACAGCTCCTGGGCCTGTGATGGAAACACAAGGCAGTCATGAGATGAGGATATGCAGAAAATTCCCTTCGTTTTTTTAAGTGAACGCCTTCCAAATATATCCAAGTACTTAGATGCAGCCATTCACAGCCTCCCTGGATAACACCGACCACACTTTGGAGTTACTTAATTACGATTCCCGCTCGAGCTGCCCCTCCCACATCCCAGCCCCACCCCTCATCCAGACAGCCCACGGCACCAGCTGCACCAGTGAAATAACACAACCGCCATGTGAACGTGGGAGGGCCGTCTTCCTGCCTCCCACACGCTCTGTGGACGGTATTCTGGCAAGGTGCATTGCCCTCTCCTCCGCAAGCCCAATTGCTGGAAGGTTTGGGCCTCCATCAAAGGTCCTCTGCTCTTTTGGGCATTGTGTGCCCTCTCCTCCTCCTCCTCTTAATTATAAGATCGATACTGGTGTGTACAAAAAATTATAACTATCAAGTTCTTCAAGCCGGAGATTCTTCAAGTGTCAAGAGCAGGGATGCTAATGTAGTTGGTTAATTATTTAATTAGAATATGATAGCGATGGCAGGATGGTTGATGTGTAGCTGCTGCAGCATGTGGGCCTATTGGACACCAAGGTGACCCAGCGCCAGCACATCTGAAGCAAGTGTTTGCAGCTCGAGGATATTCGGATCCAGTTAAGGAGCTGGTGTCCAAGCTGCAGACATTGCGCCACATCAGGGAGGGGAAAGTTACTTGGAAAATTTGCTCCAGGCGGTGGTCACATCCCCTCAGACCAAGTAATTAAAATTTGGTCTGGGATCAGGGACAGGAGGGGCTGACCGCAGGTGACGCAGGTATGGGGAACATGGGGGTCACGTTCGAGGACCCTCGGCCCCTGCAAACGTGCAACAGTGGCTAGGTTCTTGGCAAGTTGTGAGGACGAGAAGGAGAGCTGCAGGGAGAATGAGTGACTGACCACAGCAACGTGGTACAGGCTGCCATTCAAACTGGGGGAGGAATTAAGAATGCACTAGTGGTAGGAGACAGTATAATTGGCGGGTGGGTGCTTTTCTCTGCAGCTGTGAGCGAGGGTTCCGAAGGCTCTGTTGCCTGCCTGGTGCACGGCATCTCCTCAGGGCTGGAGAGGAACTTGGATTGGAGGGGAGAAATCTACTTGTCGTCGGCGAGATTAGTGCCAGCGACATTGACAGAACTAGAAACAAAATTCTGCTGAAATAATTTGAGCAGTTAGGAGCTAAATTAAAATCCCGAACCTCTAAGATAAAAATCTTGTGATTACTCCCTGAGCCACTGTCAAACTGTTATAGGATAAAAAACGCCACGGAGTTAAATATGCGCTCACATTTTGGTGTGGGCAAAATGGGTTTTAGTTCAAGGGGCAGTGGCACCAGTACTGATAAAGAAGGGAACTATTCTGGCGTGGCGGGCTTCACTTTAAAAATGCGAAGGCCAGCGTTCTGGTGAATTGAATAACTAGCGCTGTAGAGAGGGTTTTAAGATAAATTGGTGGCCGCGGGGTCTGGAGAGAAGAAATGTCGCCTTTAGAAGCCAAACGATATGGGAATTTTGCAGGGCAGCTATTTAGGTAATCATACCCAGAATGTAACAGAAAGAGACAGAGTGTGCAAATATTTAGGAACACCACAGCAAATTGAGTCAAATGAGGAAAATGGCAAAAATCTAAATTGATGCCTCTTTGCTTAATTGCTGGTAGTATTCACAACTAAACAAATAAATTAACGGCACAAATAGAGGTTATTGGGTATTACCTTATAGCCATTATGGAGACGTGGTTACGAAGAGACCAAAGCTGTGAACTAATTATTCAGGGGTATGTGATTTTCGGAAGGATGGGCAGGGAGAAAAGATTGGTGGTATAGTTTTTATAGATGAGATAGTATACGGTACGATAGCAAGACATTATTTTGGATTGGAAAATATAGAATGCATATGGTTGGAGGTAAGAAATAATACTAGAGTGAAGACAGTGGTGGGAGTTGTCTGTCGAACGCCT
This sequence comes from Carcharodon carcharias, assembly GCF_017639515.1. Classification (NCBI taxonomy): domain Eukaryota; kingdom Metazoa; phylum Chordata; class Chondrichthyes; order Lamniformes; family Lamnidae; genus Carcharodon; species Carcharodon carcharias. The sequence goes on along the minus strand of NW_024470701.1, from coordinate 1,850,094 downwards.
AACAGTAGGTATTCTGTAGGAAAGAGAATAAGCCAAGAGACAAATATGGCATTTTAAAAAGGCAGTACATTAATCATGGGTGACTTGAAACTTCATGAAGTTTGGGGAAAGTAATTCGCAGAGGTACCCAGGACCACATGGAATGTACCCGGGAAAGTTTCCTAGAAGAATTTGCTGTGGGTCCAATCAGGGATCAGGCTACTTTGGGACTGTAAATATGTAATGAGTCTGGTTTAACAAATTATCTCAGTGTAAAGAATCCCCTCAGAAAAATATATGATAACATGGTCTGATTTAGCATTCAGTTTGTGAGTGAAAATGGGTCCGAAACAAGTGTGCTAAACTTACAAACGGATAATTACAAAGGAATGAGGGCAGAGTTGGCTGGAGTAGACTGGGAAAGGAGTTCAACAGTAAAGACGGTTAATGAACATTGGCAGACGTTTAAGAATGTAGTTCATGACTCACATCAAAGATATATTCCTGTGAGGAATTAGAATTCTACAACGGAGATAAATCAAAAATGGTTAACCAAAGAAGCTGAGGATAGAATCAAACTGAAAGACAAAAAAATGCATCAATGTGGCAAAGGGTAGTGGTAAGCCAGAGGATTAGGATTCTTTTAAAACCCAAGAAAATATGACCAAAATATATTAAAGATTGGGAAAATAAACATTGAGAGTAAACTTGCAGATAATATAAAAAGGTTCCGTAGTAGCTTCTTTAAATATACAAAATTTAAGAGAGGGGCTTAAGTGAACTAATGACCCTTAGAGAATGAGCCTGCAGAAATAATAATGGGGAACCAGGAAATGGCAGACAAGTTGCATTAGTGCTTTGCATCAGTCTACACAGTCGAAGACACGAATAACATTCCAAAAAATACTACATAATCAATGAGTGGAGGGAATATAGCAAAAACTGTCACGAGAGAAAAAGGGGTAAGGAAAATAACGGGGCTAAAAGCTGATATGTCCTTGATGGTTTGCATCGTCAGATATTAAAGGAACTAGCTATACAAAGAGTGGATGTAGTGGTAGTAATCTTCCAAGAATTCTTTAATTCTGGAAAAGAACGAAGATTGGAAAACTGCCAAAGTAACAGCCTTAGTGAAAAAAGGAGAGATACAAAAACTCAGCTAACTGTAGGCCAGTTAGACAAACATCCGCTATTGGGAAAACATTGAAGTCTATCACGAGGACTATGATAGCAGAGTATTCAAAATACGCAGTATCATCAAAGAGTTAGTGTGGCTTAATGAAGGGGAAATCGTGCATGGCAAATTTATTGGAATAATTTGAGGAAGTGAAAAGGAGAATCTATAAAGGGAACCAGGAGATGTAATATACGTGGATTTTCAAAAAGGCGTTCAATAAGGTACCGCACATACGCGTGCTTAATACGATAAGAACTCCTGGTGTTGGGAATAGTATTTTAGCATGGATAGAGGATTTGCTAACTAATAGAAGACAGAGAGTTGAGATAAAGGGAACATTTTAAGAATGGTAACCTCTAACTAGTGTAGTGCCGCAGGGGCCAGTGCTGGGGCCACAATTATATACAATAAATATTAATAGCTTAGATGAGGGAAGTGAATGTACTATCGCCAAATTTCCAGATATGGCAAAATTAGGTGCGAAGGCAAGTGGAGAGGATGATTCAAGGTGTTAACAAGGGAATATAGAACTGTTATGTGCGTGGGCAAAATTAGGCAGATTGCATATATTGTCGGAAAATATGGGTTTATGCCCATTTGCAGGAACAATACAGGCGTTCAATATTATTGAAATGGAGAAAGACTGCAGAAAGCTGCAGCACAGAGGGATTTGGGAGCCCGCGCACATGGATATGAAAACGCTAACATACAAGTTCAGCAGGTAATAGGGAAGGCAAATGGGATGTTAGCTTTAGTTTCAAAGGGAATGGATTACAAAAATCGGGTTGTAATGCTTGAAATATACAAGGCACTCACTTAGAATGCTGTCAACAACGTTGGCCCCCTTGTTTAAGGTAAGATATGCTGGAAGTTGCGGCAGTCCACAGAAGGGCCAATAGGCTAGTCCGTAATGTGGAAGGACTTTTGCTCATGGAGAGATTGATTAGCTTGGGACTGTACTCAGTGGAGTTTAATAAAATGAGAGGATACCAGCTTGAAACATATAAGATTCCTAGGGGGCTTGACACGTTAGATGCTGAGTAGTTGTTTCCCCGTGTAGGAGGGTCCAGTACGAGAGGGCAAAATCT